>NC_039266.1:15444458-15502508 GCF_003368295.1 Carassius auratus
GAGCTCACCTATTATCCAGAGCCGTAAGAGATCTCTAGATCTCAGAGCCCCTCTACGGCTCTGCTATTATCGTCCCTGGCCTGTTTTATTTCAGCAAATCAGTTTGAGCAAACGCAGACATCCTGATTAATATTCATGAATCCAGCAGCTTGTTAATCCTTAGTGGATTTTTATATTGTTCTTATTAGTAGAATTTATTACTATTATTATTTATCAGTATTATTGTTAGTTTTATCCCATTTTTTACAGGAACACTAAATGACCAAAAAAGCTGACAGATGTTACTTTCAGATATTTAAAAAGATGTGCCATCTTACAGATATATATATATATATCTATACCATCTTCCGCCATTTTGGAGAGTACCCCTGAATGTAATCAAGGTAATGAACACTGTTTACATTCAGCATGTTGTGCTCTTTTTACTGAATGTAAACAAGGCTGATTACCTTTATTATGGTATGTGGTACTCTTCAAAATGGCGGAAAACAGTAACTCTGGGAGAAGAATACAATTTTTGTAATGTAATTTGCAATCAGTAACGTACTACAATTGGTAAGCAATCTACCCAGCTTTTTTAGCCGATAAATGCATTTAAATTTCTTATAATTTTTTTCTGGAGTAATAACTTTTTGATGACTCATACTGCACTGCACAGATTTTTGTCCAATCACAGCGGCCTTTAACCAACAGATAAAGCCTATTGGCTATTTAATATTAATTATAATATTAATTTTTTTTTTTTTTAATTTGGGAATGGAAAAAGGATAAAGAGAAGAGATGAAAAAGAACAAAAGGAAGAAGGAAAAAACTAAGAAAAACAACTGTCTAGTCCATATCGGTCCAGGAAGAAAATTTGAGTTGTGGCTTGCTTTCTTGCACTGAAAAAAAATCAGTAGAAACAATTTTCACTGATTAATTAAAAAGAAAAACCCAAGTGATGGATTTAATTAAATGTGAAATTTTGAAGTAGAAAAACTGAAATCTATGTACAGCTTCAGGATCAGGGTCCTCTGGATGGTTGCTTTAGTGTTGATTTATGGTTTCTGGTTGGTTGCTGGGGTGTATTGAATGTTCACTTGGTGGTTGCTTAATGTCCAACCCTCCTTTAAAGCAAGTATTTCATGGCTTTTCTTTTAATTGTAAGTCAGATGGCTTAGCAAAGTAATAGTGCACCTCAAACAAGCCAAACCATTGGAAGTATAATTCATATCCATAACAGACTGAACAGGATGAATTACTCACCAAAGTTTAACGCTTAGCAATAGTATGAGCAAGTGTGAGCAATAGTAGTAGTCATGATTTCCTTGGCAAACATATAATCCAGACATTCCCTCTGTACCGCATCCTGATTACCAAGGCTTGAATAAACAGGTAGTCTGTTAACAGGCAGCGAAATTTAGGTTTATTTTACATAAAGGTATATTTCGGTGTCTGTTGGTGAGCGATGAAGAAAGCACAGTGTCTCTCTCTCTCTGAATTCTGGTGTTATTTAAAACGGCACAGGAATTCATTTATTATCCTCTGTATATGGAAGCCGAGTAGTTTTTAAACCAAATTAGACATTTTGTTGATGACATTCTGTGGCTTTGGTGAAGCTGCATTCAGGTCGCAATCAGCCATGATTTGACTGAATGTTTAATGTGAACGCAATAATAGAGGAAGGGAAATTACGAATCATGGTATTTATGTATTGCTGAACAGTTTTTTCTGTTGACACCCATAACTTTTTTCCTGATTTGATAAGATAGCATTCCTCTTCTCTGAGTCAGACTGTTTATTTGAATTGCTTCATTATGCGAGTCCTTTCATCTATTACTCTGAGTTGCTTTCTTTTTAATGTGAAATCAGTCATTAGTTATCTCAAGTAGAATGTAAACATTTATAGTCATCTTTTATCTATTCAGTTAACTAGTGGATTCGTAATGTCATTTCAGATAGTTGTTTTGCTTTGCTTCACTCACATAGAAAATCATCAATATTGATGATGCATTCTTTTTTTTTTTTATTCTTTTAAGGCACTGATTATAAAAAATCCTGAAAAATCAATGCGTCGAAGTATTTGCAGAAATATTGAGCAGCACAAATGTTTTAAACATTGATGATAAGAAATGTTTCTTGAGCACCAAATTAGCATACGGTATTTAAATGATTTCTGAAGGATCATGTGACACTGAAGACTGGAGTAATGATGCTGAAAATTCAGCTTTGCCACCAGTTATTTTAAATACTAAGAACTAAATTTGATAGTATTGTTTTTACTGTATTTTGTTCAAATAAAGGCATCCGCGGTGAACATAAGACTGCTATATTTAATCTTTTTTTATTAAATTGAATATAAAAAAATGACTTTTCTCAGTTGAATTAATGTCAATAAACAGCTATTTTGCAATAACTAAGCAATGCAAAATACTACAGAAAAAGGTCAGTTTTCTTAAAGTTTGAAAAGATAAATGCACTGGTCCTTAGCAGAGCCCTTTTTGTTTGGAGTCGGTCTTGTTAAACAGATGTCTTCTGCTTCACTCTGTAGAGCTGTAACAGCGTGACTCCGCCTCTCTGCGTGGAGTTTGCGAGCTCATCTTAACATGGTGCTTTTGTACTGTAATATTGTGGTCCTGAAAAAAGGGCTCGTGTTCACTTATACTTAGCCTCCAGATCGTCTATTGGGGTCAACACAGAAAGAGAGAGTGATTGCGGGAGTGGGTCTTTTCTATTAACGGGGGATCTTTGAACTCTTGGATTGCTGCAAGGCAGTTTAATTAGTCCAAGGGTCTTAGGTTATGACCTCGCTGACCTGCAGGAACAGATGAGCATTTAAGAAGTATTGATGTATTATATTTGACTAGATGCAGGTATAGGCCAAACACTGGAGTTATGAAATTAATAGAAAAAGAAACAGTTATAGAGCAGGACGTGGTTAAATAAAGTTGTTATTGGTTTTTGAGAAAATGAACCTGTTGAAGCTTTGTTGGAGATGTCCTGCGTACGTCTTCAGTGAGAAGTCTGTAGTCAAAAAATCAAGCATATGCATAAATGAATTGTTCGCAATAAGATCTAGGCTATAACATGCATTTAGAAAATATATACATGGTGGAATTTTCATTTCAAGAAATTCAGGAAGTTTGATTGCTCTGAGTCCCTGCCAGAGAATCCCACACAGCCCTTTCTCCGGTGGGGCGCCATTTTGGGAGATCCAGAAAGCCATTAAAAACGTGCCCTGTATTAGAAGAAATAGGTTCTGGGTCAGGATGTGCTGCGGTGGGACCGCTCATCTCCCACTCACATGACATTGCTTTTTGAGAGAAATCTGTTATGAAGGAGAAAGATAGAAATGTGGGCACTTTTATCAAAGCTTGTGAGCTTTCTTTTCATGCAATTAAAGATTATAAGAAAGCATTCATGTCAACAAACCCCCTTAAAGGATCGTTCACACACATACACACAAAAAGAAAATTGTCGTCATTTAATCAGCCAAACCAGCTTTACTTTCTTTTATGGAACACAAAAGAAGATGTTTTAAAGAATGTTCATGCTGTTAATCATCGGAGTGTAAAACAGAGATACTGAGGCAAGTGAAAAGCATTTGGTTAATGGGGAATATTGGACCCAATTGTGCGTCTGTTGCCAAGCCACACCTTGATATAATCATTGACAGGTTGGGGGCGTGGAATGCATTTTCAAATCCACATTGGACTAGTCTACACTGTTCACAGGGTATTTCATGAAAATGCAATTGAAATGTTTTAAGTGTAAGTGTCAATCATTTAAGAAAAATAAAAGACATTTAAATCTCAATTAGTTTAATTCACGCTGGCATTTGCTACAGTTATCATGTGGTCTCATAATGTAAATGCAATCTCAAAGTGTCCAGCCCATAACTCTAAATAAATTTAGGATTAATGGCATTTAAATGATATATTCGCTACAGTTTTTGCTTGGAGATGTTAAACATAGCTAATCAATTTGGGTAATACAATTTCATTTTCATTTTGCAACTTACAAAGCGTTAAAATATTTTTAATTTACATATTAAAACTAGCGTAGAAAAATGTCAAATGTAAATTATAAAATTGAATTTTTATTTTAATTTTGCACTAAATGTTGCACATGTATGGGAAAGTGCACATTTAATTACAGAAATACATTGCCATTTTGCATATTGCATTGTGATTTTGCATATTACATTTCAAAATGAATTTTGAAACCCTTATGCTTTCATAGTAATGCACCTTCTATGGTGTAACCTAATTGTAACCAGAGTTAATACATCATAACACTTATAAATTCATTGTTCCACTATGAATTTTAAATTGTTATAATAATTTATGATGATAAATAATGTGTTTTAATTCACATTAAAAATAAATAATGCATTTTACCCTTTACAATGCATTATACATAAAGGCTTAAGTGTTACCAATAATGTGTATCTCTTTTATTCCAGTTAGATGTCAAGACAATTTCCAAACAATAACCTAAATTAAAACAAAAAAATGCATAATTTATAAACACTGGGATCCTCAGTTGTTCAGACAACCCACCGATTTGATTTTGGAAGGATGTGTTTTGAGTTAGAGACAAAAACAACCTTACCAACCACATACCAACTCCCCTGGCAACCACCCACAACACCCTAGCATTTGTAGCACTGTTTTTTCACATAGCACCTAGAAACCCTATGTCCAGCGTATGAGTGAAGGCTTTGCATGTTCTTCTCACCCATACATTATGCGATAAACACAAAGCTTACGGTTAAATAAGGAAGCTTCCACAATGAGGCTCTAAATAAAACACCAACTTCCTGCATTCCTTAAGTGACTGCAGGGCATGTGGTCTTTTGAAGGCTGTTCTCTGAATGGAAGTTGAGTGAAGAAATTCTGGCCCCTTCCAAAGCTCTCTCAGAGACCGAGCTGAGAGGGTCACACTAGGTCACATGTCTCAGGAACAAGAGGAGCTGTCTGTAGACGAGTGTGAAAATCCACAAGCCTCCTCCCGCCTTCCAGGCCTGTTGCTAGGCTACAGAGAGGAAGTGGTGCGATGTGCTTTTTTTCTATTTTTTTATTTTTTTGCACTGGCACCCTGTGTCTACAGTTAAGCGGTCCAAACACAGCAGGCTTGCAGTGACAAATGACTTCCTGATCCTGATTGTACAATAATAACTGTTCGTTTTCACGACTTCTACAAAGACATATATATGGCTGTCATTGCCTATTGTTTGGCTTCCCTACCCTCCAGCAGATACCGTCTTAGTTCTCACAACTGGAGTGTTGAGTATAGCCAATAGCAGTCGTGATGATGAAACCGCACAGCAATGTCTTCCTCACAGCAGTTACAATGCATTACTACTGCAAGCTCTCCGATAGCCATTTAAAGTCATTTCAGATATAATGGGAACAGACCTCCGTATGCATTTCAGCTGCCAGTCTAGATTAGAAGGGTTCTGTGACTGCATCGTGTGCTTATCTGTTTGGATTCTAAAAGCATTCATTCACACACAGGCTACAAAAAAAATCTGCTGACGACTCTGGAAAAGCCAATCTTTTTATAATATTTTTTTTTTTATAAGGCTAAAGCATCCTGTGCCTTTGTTGAAATTGTGTTATGTAGTTTTGTTCAAAACCATATTTACTATTTTTGCAGTATAGTTTATGCATACCATACTACATAAGTGCAGTCTGAATCTATTTTAAGTTTTCTTATTGCAAATGGGCAATATATATCATATATATTCCTATGATGCATTGCACTCAACTTTATCATTCATTTCCATTTTTATATCTCTTTCTTTTAGTTCATTTATTTTAATAAGAACTTAACAGAAAAAAAGATTTAGAATGTTTATCATATACATATTTAAAACACCTTTTGATTTTATTTGATCCTGTTTCTCTTATTTTTATTTATTTTTAAGATTTATTTTTGGTGTTTTTTGACTTTTATTATGAGAGAGAGGGTGGGTAGGATCAGGACAGGTCCTTGAGTCAGGGTTTCTAACTTGGGACTACCCAAAGTGCAATGGCAAGATATGTCGGCACTCTGCCCAAAACTATTGGTGCTGATATTTTATTATTTTTATTACACATTTTATAAATTGTATATAATTTTTTTTTTCCATTTTCATTTGATTAAACTGTACAATTGTTAGAAAACTCTTGCCATGAGAATAGTATGAGCTGCTGACATTGCATTAAAATCTCAACTACCTACCTTTTTAAGTCAAATTTACTTGACTACACGTCAAAATTTACGACCTTTTTATATAAAAATGTGGTTTGCTTCAAGGTGTTGAATAATAGTTATATACATAACATGTACTTGCTTACTAAAATGCAAAATTGCAGTTATTTTAAAAATAAATACGGTTATTTGGATGAATACAGTCAAGTTTATCATGAAATGTAATGAGATAATGTGACAACAGTGACAAAAACTTTCTGTTGCATTTTGCTGACTGTTTTGCATATTGTTTCTAACAATACGCATATATGTGCAGTATGGTAATATTCCATTCTGCGCACAGTTATGTTTATCATTAATACTGCACAGGCGGGACATTTGCGTCTTGCTTTTTTCATGGCTTATGGCAATTGAGGACAGTCTTATCTTACACGTCAACGGGCCAGAACTTTTCAGTTAATCTCTGTCAAGATGGCAGATGGTTTTTCCGGTTAGCAGTCGGCCCTGTGGATCTCCTCGTCAGGAGAGACGTAGAGATGTAAGGCGCAAAACCATCACACATGCACCCATTCACCACGTCCACACATCTGATTCATTAATATGCCAGCATAATTTATTACTTTCAGTCAGATGTATTATCATGATGATTGGCTCATGGGTTTTGTCACAGATGTCTTCAAATAAGCCAACATTTTTGTCTAGCCAACATGTTTTCCAGTACAAAAGCTTCAAAACTACCAAGCCATATCGAAAGCAACTGCCCAGAACAGGCTAGGAAATCCATTCAGACCACTTTAGAAACGGCATAGAAATCACCTAAAACACACAGCATGGGAAGAAACACTTAAAAATTATAGAACAATTAATGTGGATATTTTTTTTATCTTTGGTTAACCAAACAAGATTTATGAGGGAACTGTAGGGCATTTGTGAGTTGATGAAAAGCTAATAAAAAAACTAAATCAAATATAACATTATAATAAACAATGGAGATGCATAATTAGTGAAAATAAAACTGAAATTCACGTGTGCAGCTTGTAATGCCTTGTTTTCAGAGAGGCTACAATGCTTAACATGTATTTGGAAACACTATGTGCAATGTTCACTTTCTTAACTTTCACGTTTGCATAATTTTCTTAAATTTTTGTGGACAGAACTTTACAACATTTCATTTTTGTTAAATTATTTAAATATTAACTTAAAAAATCTTGGGTTACTTAAATATTTTCTGTCCATAAGGTTTAGCTGACAAAATAGGTTTTGGAACCTCTGTCTTTGAGCAGGATGGCTTAAATATAAAGCTAATGTAAATGATGCTTAAAGGGATACCTCACCCCAAAATTAACATTTCGTCATTAATCACTTACCCCCGTGTTGTTCCAAAACCTTAAAAGCTTAGTTCGTCTTCGGATCACAATTTAAGATATTTTGGATGAAAACCGGGAGGCTTGAGACTATCCCATAGAATGCCAAGTAAAATACGCTGTCAAGGTCCAGAAAAGTATGAAAGACATCGTCAGAAAAATCTTATCTGCCATAAATGGTTCAACCATAATGTTACGAATCAACGAGAGTACTTTTTGTACAAGAAAACAAAAATAACGACTTGAACAAAAAATGAACAGCATCTGCTGAACGCAAACTGTGTACGCTCTTCTGTGTCAGCCGCGCTGTATGGATGTGCTGTTTTCATTCAAATCAAAGCATTAATACATGTAGCAAACATATCCTTGTGTCGCGGCTGACGCAGAAGAGTGTACTGCGGTTGGGCGATATATCTAACAATATGATCATGCACACCTAGTCAGTAAATCCAGTAAATCCAGTTCTGTGATTACCGCTACATCGCCATCACTTGCTTTTAAATGGAGCGGCATTTAATAGACAGAGCCATAGATCACTGACAAGCTACGCAATATTGCGTTCATTATCCCAGATGAGTCGCCTTCGATAATGAACGTGATATTGCGTAGCTTGTCAGTGATCTAAAAAAAAAAAAACATGCTGCAATAAATGTATATTTATTTGACCTAATATTTCCTAATTGAGGAAAGTTTTTGAAATTTTTTTATAAATATTAATACTACAGTCTCGTTTCCAACACTTATCAGATGATACCAAAAATAGAAGAAAAATTTGGTTGACCACTAGTAAAAATAGTTATTTGATGCTCAGTATAGTTAGTTAATGGTGAAAATGGCTTTACGAAATGATGTGAGTCCTATTTGAACTATGTGTTTCAGTGTTTATTAAAATATGATAAAAGTCCCCTATTCAGTGATCTTCACATTGACTCTGTTGATTTTTATATTGCCCTGTGGTTTTGGCGGGTTTCTCCACTCGTTAATACTTTGCAGTAGCGGTTGAAGTTGTTAATGAGCACTGGTGGGACTAGTATGACGCTCTTTCCTCATGTCATCCTATTTCCTTCCCCCCTTTTTCGCTCTTCCCCTCCTTCTCTTGCTGAAACATCTCCTCTGCTCAGAATAAAAGCAGTGGGAGTGTGTTGGGTGAGGAGATGAAGTGTGCATAATTCATTCTGAAGAGCACACACTGGGTGATTCTGGTGTTCAGATGAATGCACTTCTGCTCAGATCTGCTGCCGTATCTCCCGCTATTGTCCCAAAACACGGGACCTGCTGAGCGCGCAGATGATATGCGTCCACCGTGTCTGTTTCTCTCGTTTCTGGTTATGAAATCAAATTGAGCTTGGGGGAAGTTAGCAACTTAACAGGTAAACATGAGGGAATTGGGGCAGACCTGGGACAGTGATTTCCATTTCCAGATTCCTTCGGTTGCATAACGCTTTTGGAGATTTGAGATTCGAGTTGTGGTGGCACTGTAACACACACATTCACAAACATGAAATTGTACAGATCATTCACACAGGTATTTGGGTCTGTTTCAATCATTCTAGGAAGCGTGTGTCTGTTTATGGGTGTGTGTGTTTTTTTATGCTGTTACATAATCATGCCGCGTGCCAGAGGCGTACATCCACCTATTCTTCTGCCACAGATAGATCCCATTACCACATGTTCAATAATGCCAGTGTTATGTTTGTATGACGCTCATGAATGACATGTCCTTTCTCTTATCTTTCTCTCTACAGGGACGTCATGTTAAGACCGGCCAGCTTGCTGCAATCAAGGTCATGGATGTCACAGGGGTAAGAGCGCAAGTAGCTGCCTCGGTTTCCTGTTTCTCTCCATGTTGGTTTTACTTTTACACTTTCACTCTTTGCTTGTTGCATGATGTCATTTAAACACAAACATGAATGTGTCATGCTTTACCTACTATAAATTACCTGTAGGTGTGAATGTGTGTGTGTCTGTCTGTGTGTGTGTGTGTGTGTGAGCCCTGAGATGGGCAGGCCATCCGTTCAGATGCATTTTGGATATTTTAATTATGAATATATATTTTTTATTTTACTGAAAGCTAAATATGTAAAAATGTTAACTTTTTTAAAATATTTTATTTGTTATTAATAGAAAAAATATGAACATATTAATTATTATATTAATACACTAATTTAAAAAAATTATGGGGACATTAAGATTTTATTAATATTTTTGAAAGTCTCTAATGCTCATTAATTCTGTATTTATTTGTCTAAACATATATTAGACATTGTTAGAATTAGTATTAAAAATGATGTAAAATAAAATTTAAAAGTGTTTTATTTTCTTTTATTAAATTAAGACTTTAGTATAGAGATCAATTCTCACTATTAACTAATTGCTTATTAGCATGCCTTTTAATAATATATTGGCTGCTTATTAGTACTTATAAAGCACATATTCTATGACCATATTCTACATCCCTAATCCTACCCAATACCTATCTTAACAACTCCTTTACTAAATATAAATGAGCAGCAAATTAGTAGTTTATTTAGCCAAAATAATGTATGTAATAAACAAATCTCCATATTCATCGGGAAGAAGGAGGCGGGAACCGGAGCACAATCAAAAACTCATTTTAATAATCAAAAATAAATACAAAATGGCGCACCAGCCCCTCACGGCCGACTGGTGCGCATAAATAAAAAGCAAACATAAAATAATATCCCAGGCCTGGTCCTCTCTCGTCCTTCACGGTCGTCACTCCAGTTTTATATCCTTCCATCTCCTACGTGGGACTCGATACTAGCGGTGGGGCTCAGGTGTAGCTCATCTCCAATAACTACACCTGGCCTCACTCCTCGTTCCCACGCCTCTCGGCCCCGCCCCACTCGCCACATACCCCCATCGCCCCTCGCAGGCCGGGGGGTACCCTCGAGACTGCGCTCTACTCCCCCCCCCTTCCCTCCGGGGGGGACCGCTCACGGGGACCTGCAGGAACCTGGGGGTAGGACAGACGAGGCGAGAGAAAAGGAGATGGAAGGAGGAGCGACAAGGACGAGAGAGGGGAGAGAGGAAAAAAAAAAAATCCGGTTCCCAGACGCACTGCTGCTCGGCCCTCCACCAGCTGGGTGATCTCCTCCGCGGTGCCTGGCGGTGGCACTGGACGGCCCTCGGCGGAAGGCGCGACACTCCTCCGCCGCCCGATGGACGGCGACGGCTCCTCCGATTTTGGGCAGCGGCAGGAGTCCCCCGTTCCCTGCCCCTCCGGATTCCGTCACGGAGGCGGCAGGCTCCGGCCCCCTGGCGAACGGCGCCGACTCCTCCGCTCCCTCACGGACGGCAGCCGCCCCTCCTTGTCGTGGGCGGTCGGCAGCGAGCTCGCCCATCCCCGGCAACTCGCTCCAGCCCACCGCCTCGAGCGTCCCTGGCGGCACATACCTCGCCTGCTCGAGGGCACCGCGGATTCACCACAGCGGCGAGGGATCTTCAGCAGCGCGTCCCTCCTTCTCCCGGGCTTCGGCACCACTGTAATAAACAAATCTCCATATTCATCGGGAAGAAGGAGGCGGGAACCGGAGCACAATCAAAAACTCATTTTAATAATCAAAAATAAATACAAAATGGCGCACCAGCCCCTCACGGCCGACTGGTGCGCATAAATAAAAAGCAAACATAAAATAATATCCCAGGCCTGGTCCTCTCTCGTCCTTCACGGTCGTCACTCCAGTTTTATATCCTTCCATCTCCTACGTGGGACTCGATACTAGCGGTGGGGCTCAGGTGTAGCTCATCTCCAATAACTACACCTGGCCTCACTCCTCGTTCCCACGCCTCTCGGCCCCGCCCCACTCGCCACAATGTATTAATAGTAGGGATGCACCGAATCCAGGATTCGGATTCGTCCGAATACTGGGGTTTTTGACGGAGTTCGGTTTCGGCTGAACCTTAGATTTTTTTCCCACCGAACCAAATTCTAGGCTTGCGCTATGCTGGTCGACGTCACACGGCTGTTGATTACGTGAAGGTGTTTACATGTGGACCGTTTCCAAAGTGCTCGGGCAGTTGCGCACCTGAGGCGTCTGTCGTTGCAAAGCAACCATCAGCTGTGATCTCTGTTACAACAAGGACATTTCAGCAATGGATTTCCACCACCAAAAAACCCTTTCTGTAACTCTGCTAAAAGAATTATTTACGAAGAAAAGTAAAACACGCTGCAGTGTTTGGGCATTCTTCCAAACGCAAAAACCACAGGGAATTTCACCCCGAAGGAAGCTGATTGAGTTGGTTCTTGTCAAATGACCTGCGGTGAACTTTCTGCATCCTGAAAAGTTGAGCAGTTTTTAACTCCAAGAGGTGCGGACGCGCCTTGAAAAAACGAGCGCGTCGCTTCCATTATGAGCGCGCATTCCGTGCGCCAAAAAAAAAAAAAAACGTAACTTTTGCGCATAAAAGACTCTATGTAAACAGCCCCTGTGAGAATCAGAAAATGTAACTCCTAAGCAAAAAAAAAAGTTTTGTTTGGCAGTACTTTCAATCAAAAGAAGGCGATTCAAGTTGAGCTACATGTTCAATTTTCTCTTCATTGGTGGAAAACAAACCAGCAGTGATTTCCACAAGCTGCCAAAAACGGTTAAGATCTACCTCTGTGCGGAACCAACCTCTGTACCCAGTGAAACTTTTCAGTACTGCTGGGGACATTCGTTTCCACACTCGCAACCGGCTATCACCTGTTAATGCAAAGCGTCTTGTTTTTTTTAAAGGAAACTCTCATTTCATGTGAAAAGGTTAGAGGTTTTACGTTAATTTAATTATGATGCAGGAGATGTGTTTGATTTTCCGTAATATTTTTCATAATATTTGGCTACTATTCTAATCGTAGCCTAGGCTTCTGTTATAAATGAAAACTAAACGGCCTACTATCCATGTTTATTGAGTAAATGTTCAATAACATTAATTTCAGTTAAGTCACCAAACATATTCTGTTTCCGAAAAACACTTTTCTTTGCATTGTTGCACTGGTTTGGTTTGTACTTGGGTAAGCATAGGCTTATGGTAATTGTCAAAATAGTTTTTCCCACTTGTCATCCTGGCATAATGTTGCCTGTTCTTTTTTTTTTAAATGAAAAATACACTGCTGTGGACGTTTTTTACTTAATGCGTTTTACTGAGTTAATGGAATAAGGATGCGAGTAGGATTCGGTATTTGGTTTCGTATTCGGCCGAACCCAAAAAATCTGGATTCGGTGCATCCCTAATTAATAGTGAGAATTAGACCTTAAAATAAACTGACACCTTAATTTTTTTATTTACTTAAAGTTATATATTAGCCATTTAAATGTAAAAGTGACAAAAATGCCTGGTATTGTTATTTTGTTCAAAATACTTTTTTTTATTATAAAAAAAAAATGTTCATATTCATGCCATTTTAGAAGTTGGTTCTTTTTCACAGGGACTGTAGAATCATTGCTTTGTTTTATGCTTGTTCTAATCAGCCGGACATAGCAACAGTCTTAACCAGTGGCATTAGTTTAGGGCGGGACTATCTGTTTGGCTGACCAATAACAGATGGATAGAGTGTTTAAGGAAACCTGTTTGATAACAGTTTTACTCCAAATTTAGTTGTTATTATAGTGGCAAACAGGGATATAACAGTGATATGAATTACTACGTATAATAAATGTAATATTTTTGCTGTTATGTACAGTAGTAAATCACACTGTTGAACAGTTTCCTGACAATGACTCACTCAAAGACAAAGAAACATGGTATTTTCCTGCTCTCGAAGTCTCAAGTGTTGTGTGTTTTATTTGACAGGATGAGGAGGAGGAGATCAAAGCTGAGATCAACATGCTAAAAAAATACTCCCACCATCGAAACATCGCCACCTACTATGGTGCCTTCATCAAGAAGAACCCACCTGGCATGGATGACCAGCTCTGGGTCAGTCTAAATTAATTGTAGGCAGAAAGAATCATGGTATTAGAGTGTGTAAATGTTTCATTATTAATGTGTGTAATACAATACAGTGTAAGGAAGCTAAAAGTAGTGATGTTTCTAACTTTTTGAGTAGTTTGGTAGTATTTTTCATATTGTTACATACTACATATTTGAGTTTTTTGTCATGCTATATCTTAAATGAAGATTTGCAACCACATCAAACTAAAGTTTGACTATGGTGTAACTAGTTTTATTTTAATTATTCAAGGTCTTTTCTTATATTTAATGAGGAAAAATATTTCAGTGTGGCAAATCTAACCTGTGGAGCCTAAGTGACATAATCAGAAAAGTTCAAGATTATGATTAATACATAACACACATTAATACCAGGAATATGCTTAAACATAAGAAGCTACAGCCTCAAACATAGCTTTTTCATCACTGGTAAGGTAACACTTTTCAACCGTTGCCGATCTGTCACACATAAACGCAATGTTCACACTTTGCATATAGCTGCCTAGGCCTTGTTGTTTTCATCTCTATGCATTGAACGCAAACTGCCAGCCTCATTTCCTCTGTGGTGAGCTTTTTCGCTTTCTTTGCCCAGCAACAGAAAGATAAGTGACATGCTGAAAACATTTACTAGCACTGGAGCATGTGGTCAGCACAACCACACTCCACTGGGCGTCTCTGTAAGAAGGATTTCCCTTAGAGTAAAACAATGTTGCCAACTCAGCAGTCGTGGCTTTGGAGAGTCCCAGAGGCCAAACATATTTGGACCCATCTGAGGGCCAGCTCAAGAGAGATTCAAAACCAATCATTGTTTCAGAAAAACCATCATATTGTGCTCAGAAATTACATTTATTGACTTTTATTGTGCCCCTGAGGGCCCTTAAAGAGAATATGGCTCTATTTATTTGAGTGCCTTGGGAGATAAGGTAAAGCCAAAGTAAAAACGGAGTTACAGTAGGGAGCAGTGACATGCAAACTTCCAAACCCAATGTTAAGAGAAAGATTGGGCTATAGGAAAGAAACTGCATGGCACTTTTATTGAGTGAAAACCGAGAATTATTAGATGGAGGCTTTTCTCTGGAAACAACTATGAAATTCCCTTTTTTTAAACCACTAATACTTCTATATTGTCATTTCAACTTCTTAAAAGTGGGAAAATGAAGTTGCCCTGGAACAAGTTGTCTTTCATAGATCTAGTTTCAGCTGAAAAGTGTGAATTTGCATGTATGTGTGAGTGTCGAATGTTGCATCTAATTAAAATACTGGTTCTGCCACTTTAAACTGTAAGCTGCTTTAGCTAAAAAATAGAACATTTGTAGACACATGGATCATTTATTTGATTGACAAATTTTGCTTAATGTAAAAAAAAAATGTTTTGCTTGGAGATATTAACATTATTTAAATATGTAAACAAAATATTTGTAATTTCTTTTTTATAGTTTACTGTGCTCAAGGCTGAATTTATTTTATCAAAAATACAGAAAAACAAACAAATATAATTGCAGTTTAAAATGACATGTTTTCTATTTTAATGCATTTTAAAATATAATTTTTTCTTGTGGTCAATTCTGAATTTTCATCAGCCGTTACTCCAGTCTTCAGTGTCACATGATGCTGCTTTGTCTTCAATATTTCACAATATTTGTATATTTTTTAATCAAACAAATGCTGCCTTGATGAGCATAAGAAAGTGTTGAATATTAGCCAGAATTTCAACATCGGGTCCCATTCACACATGACCTCTCAATGGAAATAATGCAACCAATTCTGTTTGTGTGACAGCACCAATGTAGATCTATACTGATTGAGATTTTTCCTAATTTTTGTGGCTTTCTTGGGTTTTATCCTAATTTTGTTGACGTGTTGTGTCTGTAGCTGGTGATGGAGTTTTGTGGTGCTGGTTCAGTGACAGACCTGATAAAGAACACCAAAGGAAACACTCTGAAAGAGGAGTGGACGGCCTACATCTGCAGAGAGATCCTCAGGGTGAGTGTGTGTGTGTAGTGTGGGCCACTGAAAGACATTATTAGCTTCCAGAAGTGTTCTTTTTGAAGAGTGTTTCCTCATTTGACCTTCTCCACTTGAGTTTAACTTCTTCATTTGGTTTTGATAGGGTCTGACCCACTTGCATCAACATAAGGTCATTCATCGTGATATCAAAGGTCAGAACGTTTTGCTCACGGAAAATGCGGAAGTCAAACTAGGTGAGTTCACACCCCCTGACAAATGCAATGTTCATTCAGTAGAAGAAGCTTCTGTAATGTGTATGAATTAGTGTTGAGGTTAAACTAACTAAGTTACAACAATGATAATTTAACTGTTTTTAGTAGTGTCTAAAATCTACAAACAGGCTTTTTTCCAGTAATATAAAATGTCATTATTCTTTCAATCTTACATTGGAGGTTTAAAATCGAGTTAAAGTGCTAATCAAACACATAAGGTGATAAAATTAAAATGTTATATCGCAATATGAGTAATTTTAAATCACAATTTTTGCTTTTATTAAGAATTTTATGACATCAAAGTTTTTGTTACCATAGAAATTCCATAATTCTTGTCACCACTGTCAGTATCACAGAAAAACTAATTTAAGGCTAAAAAAAAACCCACTCAAGCTCACTTAAAATAAGTAACTAATTACAAGCAACAGGAAAAAAACTATCTACAATAAATAAATACAACACACATTGTATAAGTTAATCAAAAACACTGCATTTCACTGTGTAAATTTAATTTATTATTATTAAAGATACGAAAGTGATTTAGTCAAGAGCGGTGAGAGATTTTCTTAAATTAATGTTTACGAGGATACTTGCAAAATCTGGCATTCTCATTCATGTAAGTATATGTGTATTTAACCATTCAAGGCAAACAAAGCAACACAAATATTTGCACGCTCTATGAGCAGCCGATTCATGTGAAACACACATGTAGTGCTGTTGTTTGCATTTAAATGGCTTAAAAAAACTTTAATGCTTAAAAATGTGTGCAGAGATACATTTTCGTGACTACGGCACACCTCAACTTAATGGAACGCTCCACTTTTTTCAGGAAATAGGCTCATTTTCCAACTGCCCATAAGTTAAAAAGTCAAGTTGTACTGTTTTCGAATCTATTCAGCTGATCTCTGGGTCTGGTGGTAGCATTTAAGCTTAGCTTAGCAAAGATCATTGAATCTGATTAGACCATTAGCATCTCACTCATAAATGACCAAAGAGTTTTCTGTATTTTTCCTATTTACAGCTTGACTCTTCTGTAGTTACATCGTGTACTAAGACTGATGGAAAATGAAACGTTGCGATTTTATGGGCCGATATGACTGGGAACTATTCTCTCATTCATGCGTAATAATCAAGGAACTTTGCTGCCGTACCATGGGTGCAGCAGGCGCAGTGATAATATGCAACACCAGAAAACTATTTACATTATCAGCTGAATGGATTCGAAAACTGTAAAACTCAGCTGTTTAACTCTAGGGGAGTTAATGAGCCTATTTTTAAAAAAGATAGATCACGATAAAGACAATAGTCCAGAATCTACTGGTTGACAAATTTCTACTGGTTAACTAGTTTACTGGTGTATTGCCCACCCCTAAAAAGATCAAATAGTTCATTTTAATTAACTAAATCTGTTTGTGCAGGAAGGTTTAATTTCCAAGAACCTGTTCAAAAACATATTCATCAAAAACTCATTCATTTGTCCTTAAGCTATTCACAAGCTCATTGACATATGAAATTATTAGCTTGACTCTGATTCTGCATGATTAAGCTAATATAAATTTTTGGAGTGAGATAATGAAAATTATTATTATGCTTTTTTTTAGTATGAGGTTGCTTTTTTTATTATTTATACCAAAATAAATTTCCCAATGTTTTTGAAAGAAGGCTCTTATGCTTGCCAAACATGCATTTATTTGATCAGAAAAAGTTACATATTATTGCAGTTTAAAATAACTATTCTATAAAAATATTTTTTTAAATGTAATTTATTTCTGTTTGATACAATTACATTTTAAAAACAGCGTAGATGATCGCTTTTTCAGTAAATCATTTTAAGAAGCTTATAATCCCTCTATGCTGGTTGGAGTGTCGGCTGATTACGTCTGTCTCGAGGACCTCATGACTCTCCTCTGGAGTTATTAGGGCTTGTCATCGAGTGGTTTGAGTTCGGGAGTGTTGCTATGACAACACTGCCTGCGGTGATGAGGGAAGAGGGGCACAGAGGCAGATGGCAGCATGCACTTCATCAAAGACCTCTCCTCTCGTTACTGCACGCAGACACATTAAGGCCAAATCTTCCCCGTGTGTGTTTTCAACAGTTGATTTTGGTGTGAGTGCACAGTTGGACCGTACCGTGGGTAGGAGGAACACTTTTATTGGCACTCCGTATTGGATGGCTCCAGAGGTCATAGCCTGTGATGAGAACCCAGACGCCACATATGACTTCAAGGTACTTCAAGCGATTCTTAATTATGCTCTTACAACACCTGATTGCTTTTGTGTGAGGGTCCTGTTTGGCTTCAGACAGAGATCCTAACAGCACTGTTTTTGTTACAGAGCGATCTGTGGTCGCTGGGAATTACGGCTATTGAGATGGCAGAAGGAGCGCCTCGTAAGTCCAACACAATGCAGGATGATCTGAAATGCATTTTATATGAACACTGTGATTGCTAAACACAAACACCTGTCTGTTTTCTCAGCGCTGTGCGATATGCATCCGATGCGAGCGCTTTTCCTCATACCCAGAAACCCAGCGCCTCGTCTCAAGTCTAAGAAGTGGTGGGTCGAACCTCTCAGTGTATTGAATTTGCAGTAATCTGTAACTGATTCAGAATGGGGGAAACTGATCAGTTTGTGGTTCTCTCTAGGTCTAAAAAGTTCCAGTCGTTCATTGAGAGCTGTTTAGTGAAGAATCACAACCAGAGACCCAGTACTGAACAGCTCATGAAACATCCCTTCATCAAAGACCTTCCCAACGAGAGACAGGTCCGAATCCAGCTCAAAGACCACATTGACCGGACCAAAAAGAAGAGAGGAGAGAGGGGTGAGTTTTTATTTATTTATTTATTTTAGTTAATGCTGTTCCCTGTTGATGCATAAACAAAACTATACCAAACATTATTTTTAGCGTGCCTGTCATCCAGTTGATCACAATAAATTTTACTTTTGGTCAGACCCTATCAAAACCAGATTAAGAAGTTAAACTCAGCTGGGTCATAATTAATGAAATTATTAATTTAATATTATTTTTATTAAGAGTTGACTACTCTTTTTTTTTTATTATTATTTTTTTTTTTTTTACTTTAAATACAAATGACTAAAAAATATTTTTCATACAGATTTGTATCAGTGGTTTTCACAACATTCACAACATCTGTCTTTAATCTCTTCTATCTAAAAATAGAATTTTATTTATTTATTGTTTTGTATTTTATTTTATTTGTTTAATTATTGTTTATTTGTTTATTTATTGTTTTGATTGATAGCAATGATAACCAAATAATAATAATAATTGAAAACACAATTAATAAATATTTTAATTAAAATTATATTATTTGCAACCGTGTATTAGTTGATGAACAGGAAGTTTCCATGAGATTTATTTATTTTTAACTAGAAAAGGGTAAATATTTTGGGGAGGGAAATGAAAAATGGGGAAAATTATTATTTTATTATGCATCTTATTTTTATTTTTTTAATTGAATTGTATTTATCATCAACGTAAATAAAATGATTCACTAAATATTGTTTTTAGTAAGAGTTGACTACTTTCAAAAAATAACTTAATATTTTTCATGCAAATTTGTATCAGTTGTTGTTGTTGTTGTTGTTTTGTCACAACAGTCCTTATCAGAATCTGCCTTAAATCTAAAAACCTACATCTTACCATGGTGTGTGTTTTCAGACGAGACCGAGTATGAGTACAGTGGAAGTGAAGAGGAGGAGGAAGAGCGAGACATAGGAGAGCCGAGGTACATAGAACTTTTTCCGCTAACACACATGCATGTGTGTATAGTGGAGACCTGACTGACTTAAAGATGATTTAACATCTTCCTTACAGCTCTATCATAAACGTCCCTGGGGAATCGACCCTGAGGCGGGACTTCCTGCGTCTGCAGTTGGCCAATAAGGAGCGCTCCGAAGCCCTTAGGAGACAACAGCTAGAACAGCAACAGAACGAGGAACACAAGCGCCAACTACTGGCAGAGAGGCAGAAGCGCATTGAGGAGCAGAAGGAGCAAAGGAGGAGACTAGAGGAGGTAAGAGGAGATGGACGAGAAACCGTTTAAAGACATGTTCCTGAAATCTTTTGCGCTACAGTGGTCTATTAATAACTTTAAAGCTACATTTCTAATCTAAATATAATTGTATCATATTTACAATATTGTATTGATTTATATTTAGTTTAACATTTATTATATTTCATATTTGTAAAGCACATTTTATTTTAATGTATTTTATATTTATGTTATTTAAAAAACATTTCACTTCTAAGATAACTATTTAATCCGATATTTAATTGAATCAATTTATAATATATTAATTTACATGCTTTTATATATAATTATTATATTTGTATTGTAATATTTAAAGCACCTTTTTCCGCAAGATGTCTAAAGCTAAATATTTAATCTGAATGTCTTATTTTTAATACTGTTTTTAAGTTATATATTGGTCATAATTAATTATAGTATATTTTGTATTTATATAATTTTATTTTACTTTTTATTTTATTCTTGTTCCTCGTTCTCAACTGATTTTCCTTTAGGACCTAGATTTTACATTAAATATAAAGTTATAACCCAACAAATTAACAACAACAACAACATTAGATGTATGGATTAAAAAAAAGTAGTTGCCTTATTATAAAGTAACAGATGCATTTGACCCAAAATCTTACACAACCTCTGACATCAACAACTAAAGACATGGGAAGCATTTTCTTCTGCTCTCATGCATGATTATATGCTTAGTTGCATTTTATTGTTTGCATTTAGCATTGTTTTTCCTTGCAACAAACAGACAATATGCTTCGCTATTATTCTGGTCATACCCAGACACACACTTCCTGTACTCTATTTTGTGTGTGTAATGACTCATGAAATGACTGCCGTTTTAAAAGTCCCTGGGAGACACTGAGCCATGATCAGTCCACAGGAAGGTTGCCCAACATCTTGGGAATCCTTCAAATGGGAGACAAAGAAAGACGACGGTCATTGAGCCGGTGGAGATATTCCTGAGTTATGTGATGTAGGGGAGGGAGCCGAATACCTGTGGGGATGAAACATGCGGCCCGGCTGGGCGTCAACCTCTCATTCAGCACATCTGTCTCCTGCTGGTCCACTGTCAGGCCGCCTCCTTTCAGCACAGCTCCTGTCGGCAGCCCCTGCTGGGGAAAGACTATTCAGCATGGCTACCGAAATGCAATGTTTTTTTTAAATGCAACACCTAGTGGTAAAAGTAGAGAACTGTGTGTTCCATTGTAAAGCTGGGCTGATAGTTGGGCTCAGCACTGAGATTTATTTTATGGCAGGCTCATTAATGAGCACATGTGTTTGCAACCTCACAGCAACAGCGACGGGAGAGAGAGCTCCGGAAACAGCAGGAGAGAGAGCAGAGGCGGCGCTATGAGGAGATGGAGCAGCTCCGGAGAGAGGAAGAGAGGAGGCATGCTGAGAGGGAGCAGGTACACATGTACACACAAACGCACATCCACTTCCATACATGCCTAATTCTGCTTTTTGGTCACTTTTATTGATAAAGAAGAAAGAGGGCAAGAAGTGATTGAGAGAGTTATTTCAGTACATAATTGTTCGAGCTATTATATATTGGTCTGTCACTACAAACTAACCCGTTATTCACTGTGCAAAAAGAGTGCCAGAAATGACAACTGAACACATATGAACAGGAAGGGAAGAAATGAAGTGACGTGGCGGCTTCACACGCCTACACTCCACGCTAACAGACTCCCACTGATTCACCGCTACAGAGATGGAGACAAGATGTACTTTCTGTTAATACATGGCACATATTTATAGATTGGCCACGTTTTTTTTTTTTTTGGTCATACCAGTTACTTCAATATTCTAGTGTTCAATAACTGATTTATTTTACTTTACAGTATGTTTTATTTTATGTAATACTTTGTTACTTTTTGGTGTGTGTGTGTGTGTGTGTGTGTGTGTGTGTGCGTGTGTATATATATATATATATATATATATATATATAATTATAAATATAATATTTAGAACCAAGATTTTACATTAAATATCTAGTTGACACAACACAGAACTAAAGTTTGTGTATCAAAAAAGTCTATAACTATGATTCATTAATTTAATTATCAATTAATATGTATTATGAACAACATGCAATGTTTTTTTTTTTGCAAATATGCAAAATAGTATGAATGTTCAGAACCATTTTTCTTTATTTTAATGATATTCAAAAGATCATTGTTGATATGCAATCCATAAAAACATAATATTTGTGAATATTTTAATATAAATAATAATTGTAACAATTATCTTTGTTGATGATCAGTAATTTGTCATGAGAAACAGATTATTTAAATTAAAAAGGGTGAATATTGTTGAAAAACTAAATGGAAACAGCAATGAAAATGTTTTTTGATCAATCTCTCCGTGTAAACATAAATGCAACCATTATTGATAGGAATATCCCAGGGCAAATGAACACTCTCTAAAGCAGATGTGTACGAAGTGAGCGTGCATGCGTGTGTAATGCCCTGCACACTTTGTTCTCAACTGTAAGTGTCCTCTCAGATATGCATATCAGACTCGCACATGCCACAATCCCTTATTTAAAGCATTGTCTTCAGTCTGTGACTCACTTCCTCCAGAGAGGGAAATGTTCTGCTGGATGGTATGCATATTTAAAGCACCCACCCACCCTTTTCAAAAGCGGTTGGGATGCACGAGTTCTGCTCAATAGTGAATGAGGACATCTCACGGGCTGTGCGTGAGAGTCTGTGCAGAGACAAATAAGAATGACTGTACCAGTTCCAAAACATGCCAGAAGTTAAGTGATGCTAGCCATTAAGCTATTCTGAATTTGAATTTGAATTAGACACACCCCTTTCCCCACTCCTTTAAAGTTACAGTTGAAACAGTTGTAATCAGAGAGTAGCAGAAGCAACA
Organism: Carassius auratus; assembly: GCF_003368295.1. Lineage (NCBI taxonomy): Eukaryota > Metazoa > Chordata > Actinopteri > Cypriniformes > Cyprinidae > Carassius > Carassius auratus. Next base: position 15,467,088 of record NC_039266.1, read on the forward strand.
ACAGCTGCAAATAAAGCTGATCTCACTGTTAGCTTGTTAACCATAGGGACTGCCTCATACATTTGCAAGACTTTTGAGTGACTTTTTGTCTGGTAATCATTTTGCTTATATGATAGATATTTCCTAAGTGTCATTCCATAAAAATGCTTTCAGAGAGCCTTTAATGCTAAAAAGCACAGCATTTTCTTTTCTGTTATAAAGCATTTCATTGTGTCATAATGAAAGTGGCCTTCACATAGAGACATATAATCCAGAAAGTTCCCTTGCCTTGTTTTCAGTTTGAAGACAAATCTTGTTTAAGGGCTACCTTTTCTTTTCAGATTCCTTTTTGTAATTTCTTCTGCTTTTATTTTCTGTACACTGTACGCTGCCAAAAACCAAGTTTTGCAAATAACTGCTTAGTTTTTCTGCTTAGTCCCCAAGGCTGCATTCATTTGATAAAAAATGATAATTTTGATATATTACTGCAATTTATAATAACTGTTTTCTATTTGAATGCAGTTTGAAATATAATTTGTTTGTGAGAACAAAGCAGAATTGTAAGCATCATTACTCAAGGCTTCAGTGTTACATAATATTTCAGAAATCATTCTAATATGCCGAGTTGTTTCTCAAAACATTTATTATTATCATCAGCGCTGAAAATAGTCTTGGTGCTTAATATTTTTTTGGAAGGTTATACTTTGAAGAATAAAGTACAAAAGAACAGCATTTATTGGAAATCCTTCTGAATAAATTTTAAATTGAAGTACACATGCATGTTACCACTATACAGATCTACAGATGAAGTCAAAAGTTTACATCCCCTTTCAGAATCGATAAAATGTTAATTATTTTACCAAAGTAAGTGGGATCATACAAAAATGCATGTTGTTGCTTATTTAGTACTGACCTGAATAAGATATTTCCCACGAAAAAATAATAGCTGAAGTTTTAAATATTACCCCGTTCAAAAGTTAACATCCTTACCTGAATGATCATGTTTGGTGATAGTTGTTCATGAATCCCTTGTTTGTCCTGAACAGTTAAACTGCCTGCTGTTCTCCAGAAAAATCCTTCAGGTTCCAAAAACTATTTGGTTTACCATCATTATTGTATATTTGAACCCTTTCCAACAGTAACTGTAGGACAACTGAGGGACTCGTATCCAACTATTACAGAATGTTCAAACGCTCACTAATGCTCCTGAAGGGAAAAACATGTATTAATCAACCTCAACTGTGTATGTGTGTGTGTATATATATATATATATATATATATATATATATATATATATTGTGTGTGTATATATATATTGTGTGTGTATATATATATATTGTGTGTGTATATATATATTGTGTGTGTATATATATATTGTGTGTGTATATATATATAGTGTGTGTATATATATATATATATATATATATATATATATATATATATATATATATATGTGTATATGTATGTGTATATATATGTATATATATATGTGTGTATATATGTGTGTGTGTGTGCAAAAGGCATCATTAGAGGTGATTCCCATTGATATCACATGGCATCTCATTATGCTGCCATTGTGTAGAAGGCAATAAAAGTAAACTTTAGGATTGAATTGGACTCTGTGCTGCACCTATCACACTTTTTGTCATTTTGACAAAACGTTTGGAACCAACTTCTAATACTTTTTCTTTTGGGCGACATTTCCCTTGAGTAGTCTGGGGTTAATTGCCCTGCTCCAGGAAATGAGGATCAGGGTCCTAAGTGACTCCCTTGTGCATGGATGGCTCATTTCACGGTTTGAACCAGTGACCTTTGGGTAGTGAGCTCATCACACAGAAGGCCACATGGGATCTAGGCAGGGCAGCAAGTTATTATCAGGGTTTCTTACCTTTAGATTTGCTTGATTAATCTTTCATTCTTTCATTTTGAAACTCTTTGAAGGCCCTGTTATCTCTTTTCCTTCTCTTTTTCTCACTCTCACTCTGATGCGCTGTGCTATGGGGTTAGGAATATATCCGCCGGCAGTTAGAAGAAGAACAAAGGCAGCTGGAGATTCTTCAACAGCAGCTCCTCCAAGAACAAGCTCTTCTCCTGGTAAACTCTCACTTTAGCTTTCACCTTTAAAGTTCTTGCACTTCCTTTCTTTTCATCTTCTGCGCTTATGCCATCTTTCGGTCCCCTCTATGATCGGTGCACTCACAGAGAGTATCGATTGTGTGAATTGATCTGGGCCATTTGGGATTTGTGGCAGCTCTGTTTGTTATTGCTCAGTTCTGAGAGAAATTAGACTCCGGATCCATGGCCATCAGGCCATCGATGGGATTAGTTTATAGAGCTGTTGAGTTCAAAGTTCTTCTGATAGCCTCCAGTTATTTTTAGGAGTCCAAACCTGTTAGCATTATTTTGTCTCATGTGGTTATCTGTTGTAAATCTTGCTCTTTTCACCTCATTCTCTGGTGTGTCTAGGAATACAAACGGAAGCAGATAGAGGAGCAGCGGCAGGCTGAGCGGTTACAGCGACAGCTGCAGCAGGAAAGGGCCTACCTTGTTTCACTGCAGCAACAGCAACAAGAGCCACGGCCTGCGGACAAAAAGCAACTGTACCACTACAAAGACTCAGTCAACCCCAGTGACAAACCGGCCTGGGCTAAAGAGGTACAGAGAGATCTTGTTAGGACTCTTACATGATTTATACTGTCTAGGGTTGGGTGAAAATACTGATTTTCTTCCTTTAAATGATCCCAGTATCATTTCATTCTTGAATGCGAGTTTAATTAAAAGGCAATGTACCACTGATATAATGGCAAGAAGTGTCTTTCTTTTAAAGGCTGCACCCAAAAAAAAAGCCTACAACACAACTCGCATAGTCTGATTCAACAAGCATCTCTTATGATTTTGTTATTTTTTTAGTGACTCTAATCTTACAGCACATAATAAAAGCCTCATTCACAAATCAAATGATTCTAATGTGTTGGCTATTTTTTTTTTTAAATATACACCATATTAGTATAGTATTTGTATAGAGACAAATGACTTGTTAAATTGGTTCTTTTGGTTTAAAAAGGTGAGCTACAGTTTCAGTTTGAATCTAAAACATTGTCCTATATAATTTACAGCATTAGCAGAGAGATAATATCTCTCATATGTAATCAAAATCAACATTATAACTGAAATAAATAGAAATGAATTAACACTGAATCAAGAGCTTATGAATCTGAATCAATTTGAATCAGGAATCTGTATTGATACCCAGCCCTAGTGCTCACTGTCAAGAGTCTCTGGTCACTGATTGTAGACGTTATATGTCATTTGTCTCATTTGCTGTTTCTAATGGCTTAATTTAATCAGAATCTTCAGGTTTGGTGCTCACATGTGATGCATCTCACTTCCTGTCAATAAACTTTCCGTTAGTTTTCAGATTCCATCGGATGCTTTTTGATGATCACGCTCTGAAGAAACCTCACCGTCCATCTTTGGTTTTGTGTGTCATAATCTGAAGGGTTTTATTGTGCTTTTCTGAACTCAGGTGATGGAGAGAGCTCAGGGTAGCTCCCCTCGAATCCCTCCCAAGAAGCACCATTCGTTTAACAGTTCTGGAGAAAAACGTGTCGGCCAACTCCTTCCTCTTGACAAGAGCTCCTCTAATCAGCCCACGAGGCCCCCCTCCTACCCAGCAGCCTCCCACTCGAGAGAAATAGAGCTGGCCGAGCCTCAGCTCAGGATAGTCAGTGGGCCAAACGTTCCTAGAGTCCGTGTGTCTTGCGAGCCAGATCCATCCCAGCTGGTCAGGATGGTCCAGCAGCATCTTGAGCAAGAGTCCCGGGGCCGCAATCCCGGACACTCCAACAAAGGGGCTGATAATGAGAGAGACTTGTATGCAAAGGTCTCGAAGGTCTCAAAGGTCTGCCTCTGCTAGCATGATTATTCGTGTCTCCTTTTTCACCATGACTTAGGTCTGGTCATGGTACATGTTCAGAGAATTAATGCGGGAAAATACCTTTTTTCCAAATTTTCTATCGGGCCGTTTGGATGATCACTTTTGGAATGCCTTGTTTCTGTTTTCCACTCGTTCTCTGGGTGCGGGTATTTCTGTAGGTTCAGTTTCCCAGTAAGTTTGGTGGATCTTCTTCTGACTGCTTTTGTTCTTGCTGTGGTCTTGTTCTAATGTTCCATAATCTTCTCTTTGAACTTCCCAATCACTCCTGCTTAGAAAAAGCTGAGGACAGAGGAGCATGGGATTATGGGGCAGAAATAAGAGAGGTTTGGATAAATTGGGCCACAAATGAACATTAGACCAGTGGTTGTCAACCTACTAAGCATTTTACATTTTAAGCTGCTTAAGATTTTATTTTATTTATTTTATTACCACTTAATAAAAGTTTCCCGGGGCCCCCTAGTGGGTCACGACCCCCTATTTGAGAACCACTTCTTTAGACATTGATCAAATTACAAAGGGGCGTTGGTGAGGGGTTGTGTTGTTATTTGTAGGCACATATTGTGCTCAGTGTGCCATTTCAGATCCAAACCTCCCTTCATTCTCAGAGAAGAAATAAACATGGTTTTCTCACTAACGTGTCTTGCTGTCCCATTGGTCACCCGACTTCTAGGAAGGCCATAAGTGATTCTTTTCTTATCTGAAAAGGCTTGTGAATGGTGCATGACAGTTGAGGCTTGTTGTTTGAATTTGAGATTACACAGCATCTCCAGTAACATACTGGGCATAATGGCCTAAATGTTTCCTTTCTGTCTTTAACCTGATGATATCTCTTTCTCTGTTGTTTGGTTCTATGTTTCATCTTCGCTTATTGAGTCATTTTGATTGGGTCTGCAGAAGTGAATAAAAAATGATCTTCCGTCAATTTAAGGGAACCGGTCTAAAAATATCTAAAATGTCTCGTAATGAGGCCGTCTCCTTAATTTGGGACAGGCGGATTTCGGCAAAGGTTTAGAAACTCGATCTTGGGTGATTATGTGAATGCTAAAGATGAATAAGATTGACCGAGAAGCCTACAGGTCTCATCATCATAATTTCTGTTCTTATTAAATTGCAAACTCATTGGTTTCTATTTTAAATATATACAATTGAAAATTAAATGTTTAAAATTAGCAGAAGTTACCTTGGTAAATTAGTATGTTGTGCAACCCTTTTGCCATTTCGCAGTCCATTCTGACTCTCAAGCAAAGAGGAAACAGACTGGTTGTGAAGAGCTGCATTGACACTAACCTCCTCTCTGTCTGTCAGGTTGAGGAACGCTCCAAGCTAAACCGCCAGAGCTCTCCGGCTATCCAGCACAAAGTGGCCAACCGTATTTCCGACCCGTCCCTGCCTCCCCGCTCAGAGTCCTTCAGCAGTGGAGGCATTCAGCAGGCCCGGACGCCTCCCATGCACCGCCCGGTAGAGCCTCAGGTACTTCCTGACCTCCTGATCTGTCTTTAGAGAGACCGATGTATTGTGAAGAATACTGACCCCAGAGTTCTCCTTTCAGATCGCGCACCTGGTCTCTGTGAAGTCCCATGGGTCTTCCATGACAGGATCCCAGTCGCTGCATGATCAATCCTCTCAGGGCGTCTCAGCCTTCCAAGAGGGTCTGTCACCTCACCGACCACCGATGCCTCGGCAGAACTCTGACCCCACATCAGAAAACCCCGCCCCACCACCTCGCATTACCAGCCGAGATGAGAAGTTTGACCGTAGCTCTTGGCTGAGACAGGAAGATGACGTCCCTCCAAAGGTGATAATCTGGGATGAAATGCGTTGTTCCTGTAATCCAGTGACATTAATAGTAATTCATGGGGAATTCTCAACAGGTGGATCAACAAGTCTTTTCTGACCGAGTCTCAGAATGCAGTGAAAAAACATTGCTAAATATAAATATTATATTTACCGACTGTATAGTCAAGCATAGTTAAAGGGATAGTTCATTAATTCATTGATTACTCACCCTCATGTTGTTCCAAACCCGTAAGACCTTTACTTTGTTCCTCTTTGGAACACAAATTAAGATATTTTTGATAGAATCTGAGAACTTTGTGACAGCAACGCAACTTCCACGTTCAAGGCCCAGAAACACAGTAAGGACATAATTAAAATAGTCCATCGTGTGCTCTTCTGAATGTGCATCGAGAACTGATACAGAAGAGAAGTCATTGAATATGTTTATATGTTAAAGTCATGTTTTTGTTTTTGTTTTTGGTTTTTTCGCTTGCTTTGCACACGAAATGTATTAAGGTTGAACCACTGATGTCACATGGACTAATTTAATAATGTCTTTACTACCTTTCTGTGCCTTGAACGTGTCAGTCGTATTGCTGTCTATGCAGAATCAGAAAGCTCTTGGATTTCATCAAAAATATCTTAAATTGTGTTCCGAAGATGAATGAAGGTCTTAAGGGTTTGGAACGACATGGGGTGAGAAATGAATGACAGAATTCTCATTTTTGGCTAAACTAACCCTTTAAACCTGTAAGTGTAACTACACAAAATATAAGGAATTACTCATTCTACATTAAATACGGTTTCAGTGGAAACAAAAATAAATATGGTTTGAGCCTTTTAATATAGTTTTATGCCATAAATTATTTTATTAACTTATTTTATTCTGGATCATATTCATTCATCTAATTTAAATAATTATTTTCAATTACAACTTAGTTTAATTTCGTTATCATTATTTATTTTAAAGACTTTTATATTTTCATACTTTTAGTGCTTGATGTCAAAAGTTAAATCAGTTTTTAAAAATCGTTAAAGTGGTTTAGATCCACTGCTATTGAGTGAAATTTATTCATAAATGTATAATGGGTTACTAAATGTGATGATATAAGATATAAAAAAACAAAGACAAACTTATTTTCTAAAGTTTATCTTAGTAAAGTAACATCTTAGCATCTGTTAACATGCTTCAGGTGCCCCAAAGGACCACTTCCATTTCCCCTGCACTGGTGAGAAAAAATTCTCCAGGGAATGGACCAGGAGGACTGGGACCGAGAACCGGAGCACATCTGATCCGAGCCAGGTATATTCCACCTTTCATTAACTTCTATCTTTCTTTTAAACTCATTTTACACATTTTATTGCAGATCAAGGTTGCCCTTGTGAATACTATGTTTTGTAAATAATTAAAACATTTAAATAATTAGAAATAATTCTTAAATTATCCCAATAGGTATAAAAATTGGAGTTTAAAATACAAATGATTTTTTTTTTAAATTAATTTTCTGTCATTTCATGTTTTTATTTATCTATTACTCACAAACGGCATTATTCTGTCAGTCTCCCGATAAATAAATAAAGGAAAAATCATTTATTCACACATTTTTTCCAAAGACATACTCCTGTTTATCTCTATACTTGTACTTTACTTTTGTCAAAAGTTGAGTTCAGTTTGAATGTGGCTTGTTTGAATGTGTCCTACCGTTGGCACAGTAACCCAGACCTGCGTATTCCCATGGAGTCGGCTCTCCAGAGAACCAGCAGTGGTAGTTCTTCCAGTTCTAGCACGCCCAGCTCTCAGGGCAGCTCCAGCGAGAGGAACCGGGTGGGAGGTGAGAGACCCTCTGGAATATTCTCTGTCTGAGCACCTGCACTAGGGAGTCTTGATGGTCGATTGTCTCCACAGGCTCCAGTAAACCTGAGGGATCCCCGGCAGTGTCCCAAGAATCCAAGCCCAAAACCCAGGAGGAGAACAGGGAGGTGACCAGACCCAGCCGACCAGCGGTGAGAAACACATTTCCCAGAATCCACAGTTTAACTGTGCTGCAAATGTGTATGCTTTCACAGGGCTGCTTTCTGAGACCAGGATAAGCCTTAAATGAAAGCATCTAAATCTGAAATAACTTATTTTCAACATTTCTGAAACTAGCTACTTTTTAAGATCTGCACAGCTGTTGCTTTTAGTCAATAACCTTTATCTTTAAATCACCTATATGCTAGATGTGTTTTATAAAAGCCAATAATATTCCCCAGAAGAATATTACTTTTCAACAGGAAGTCCATCAACACATTAATTTTATTTGGTCTTTAATATATAACTTGTAATTTAAGTCTCATTTAAGCTAACCTACTCAACCTTTCCATAACCTCTAGCTAGCTTCGATCTGCAGCTGTTCACACTTGGCTCGAAGTTGAAAAGATTGTGTGTCGCTTTGTGTTACTAACCATTTTCTCATTTAACATGTTGTCTAATTCGCTCAATTGTTCCTCCACACGTGGTTCTCGATTGTCGATTCTCTTTCTCCAGAGTTATAAGAAAGCCGTAGATGAGGTTAGTGACATCTGCCCATGTTCGTGCTCCTTACATTTCAAGCACTCGTTCACTGTCTCTCATCTATTTCTGTCACATGCCCTTCTAGTGTCTTCAATCACTCTCTCATCAATATTTCACACCATCTCTCATTCCTTAACTCCCCTCCAATCTTTCTGTCTGTCGCTCTCTTTCACAGCTTCAGACGCTGTGTCAGTCACCATCGTTAGCTGCACATTTCTCCATCGCACCAATTTGTCACAGTCGCTTACAGTGTCAGAGTTTTCACGGTTACCCAGGGAACATCTGTCTTATGCCAAAAAAGGGATTTTTTTTTGTTTGGTTTAGAAGTAATCTTACATTTGGGGGTAAAAGAAGAGACCAGAAATGATGTAGCTTTTTTTTTAAGGGATAATTCACCCAAAAATTAAAATTCTGTCATTAGTTACTCACCCTCATGCTGGTCCAAATTATGTCCTTGCTACCTTTCTGGGCCTTGAACGTGGATATCAAAAATATCAATTTCATCACAAATATCTTAATTTGTCTTACAGCTTTAGAACGGCATGAGGGTGAGTAATTATTGACAGAATTTTCATTTTTGGCTGAATTATCCCTTTAAGGTTAATTCATTGCGCAATTCTTTAATAATATTAACTTTAATGCATTTAATCAGCAGACCTATTATTTAATGTGATGGGAATAAAAACAAGGCAGCGAGGGATAGAAGAACAGGGCATTCAGTTGTTAATCTTCTTTGCCAGAAACCTTTGTGTAAATTTGTTTTTAATTATCATTCATAAATGCATTGTTGTATTCAAGACAGACAGATGAGTTACACAAATTTGTGGAAGATATTTGTAAAACCGTTCCTGTGTGAATCGTCACATTGATTTCAAATCAAATCAAGTTTCTTCAAAAATCATTCGGAGAGCCATTATTTCATAAATTGTTGCAACAAAGTCAGTGTGAGCTGTAAAGCAGTACGAAATTCTGAGTGAACAAGACAATCGAAATTAATGCTGCATTAGTGTCGCATTTCCGTCAGATGAACAGATTGTGGTTGTTAAAATTCGTAAAGCTATTCTTTCGTAACTTGTTACATTTAGATCAAAGTGAGCAGGTGATCAAAACTAATTTCTGTTAAAGTTGTTTGTATAAAACATATTTACAAATATTGTCTCATTCTGTTCAGTGCGTCAACTTGTTCGAGAAAGATTTAGCGAACAGTTTACAAATAATTTTTTTTTTCAGCTCACGTTTAATCAGAATCATAATCAGTGAAGTTCTGGATAATGTACAGTTTTTCGCAAACCGTATTTCCTAGGTTTGATATAACGTAAGTTTGTGGATAGACATTTTCTTCAACTTACAGCCAGTTAGTCAATGGTACGACATATTGAATGTAATGTTACTACTTTTTAATTAGTCTCTAATATGATGAGATTATTGCTTTAGGTTATATTTACGTCTCATTTCAAGCATCAGTGTTTAAATACTTCTTTCTCAATGGCGTTTTCTCTCTATCTGGCTGCCTGGTGGCCTGTCGACAGGAGGAGCTGGTAAGACCGAGTCAGAGCGGGAACTGGTGATTCTTACTAACTTTCTGCATGCAGGGCACAGACCTCAGGAACAAACCCTAGTTCTGCTTCAGTTATTCAGTGTTTTGGTCTATTATTTCTGACTTGTGCACGCGATGGTTTATACAGTTGTGCATCATTCTTGGAAATGATGGCGGATGTTTTTATCCCACTTTCAGAGTTGATTTGTAAAGCTTTATAAAATGATTTAAATAATTTGCTTATCTGTGATGTTTTGCTTATTTAGTTGTTTGTTTCTGGTAATCTCTTTGGTGCCATTTACATGACCTAAATGTGCAAAATGATGTTTTTTTTTCATGACTCCTACTAACAGATAAATCGCTGTAGCGTATGCAGGCTTACAATTTTAAATGCTCTATACATTTGTGTGGATTCATTGTTCACTGGAGACCAGATGAAATTTTACATATCTTCTTTGTGTCTTCCTCTAACTTCATTCCCTACAGGACCTCACTGCTCTGGCCAAAGAACTTCGTGAGCTGCGAACCAATGAGGAAACCAACCGGCCTCCCAGGAAAGTGACAGATTATTCCTCATCCAGTGAGGAATCAGAAAGCAGTGAGGATGAGGATGGAGAAGGCGGGGCTCATGATGGAACTGTTCCCGTTAGTGATATTCCTCGCATCATGTGAGTGTTTTCAAAAATCAAAAATGTTTTTAGTCTTAGTTTTGTTTTAGTATTACTTATATACTATTATAGCATTTATTAATGTTTTAAGCTTGTATTTTCATATTTTTAGTTTATTTTAAGTTTAGTTTTTTAAATTTGTGCTTTGTTTTTTTTTTTATTTGTTTTTTCATAATTCATTTTTTATTTATTTGTTTTAGTAAGTTTACTACTTCAACCTAAACATTATAAATTAGGTGTCAAAGCAACATTTCTGGGAACATTTTCATTGAATTAAATTTTTTTTTTAATTTAATATTTATATATATTTAATTTACACAGTAAAATATATGCAGTGCTTTTATACATTTGATTGCTTTAAACAATGTATGTAGCATTTATTATTTGTTGTACTCTTGTTTTTCGTCCTATTGTTGAGCTTGAGTTTGAGTTGAGATTTGTCTTTTGTTTTAATTTAGTCTAGTATTAGTTTTTTTTGTGATATTGATGCTCATTAAACATTATTTGTGTCATATCGAATATATTGATATCATAAAGACCGTATTAAGTAAAAACAACCATATCATGATATGTATTGTCACCGTGAAATAAAATGACTCATATGGTGATATAAGATTTAGGTCATACTCATATCGCCAACCTCTATTGTGAACTATAACTAATTTGAACACAAAAAAGTAAAATTGTGTTTGCCAACCATTTCAAGGGGTCTTAAAAATGTATTTTAGAAAGCTTCATTATTTATATGAGGTCTTTTTTTGCTCTAATCTCCCAACAGGCCTTCTGCTGGCCAGGGTGGCACCGATTCACTGGTCAACCAGGAGGATTCTCATGCCAGTGATTCATTTGGCAATAATTCACAAGACAGTGCCCTGATGATGCGAGAGGTGGGTGCACCTGCCTAAACCAGGTTCCTTTCCCGGATAGCAAAAACTCCTACACTCATTGCTCTAGTGTGTCAGTTTTATTTCTCTTTAAGTTTACCAACTCATGTTTATTTTTGCCTTGGTTAAGCCTTGATTTTATTGTTATATTTTGGTGTTTCTTTTTCACATCTTTTGCTTCTAAATTCTCCAACAAAATCTCTGATCAAGCTCCCCTCACATTTGCTGACAGAGGCACGCTATGTGCGTTTCCCAAATATCTCTGCAAGATGGCTTAGCCATGCAAGGCCCTGCAGTAGTGTAGCCCTACTCCTCTTTCTGTTCCTCTCTGCAGACGTTTTGGGAAAGCAAGCTCGGTCATGCCGAGAGCAATGGTTTCCCCGGTAACTCCAATCTGCCTGATCTAGTGCAGCAAAGCCACTTGCCTGGCGAGGGCCCTGGGCGGCTTTCTAGTGGGCTGGACCTGGACTCTGTGGCTGAAGTAGGTGATAGACAAGCCTGTTTGAGCCACCTTGTACTCCAACCCTCAAATTTCTAACCTGACACATCTAATCCATCCCTGTTTGATTCAGATGCACATTTTTATCTGGCTGTAGATGCACAGAATCACAGATCTCTTCATAACTCACACTGCTTTTCTTGGTTTTACTTCTTTTCTGTTTGGTTCTTGTTTGTTCTCCTTCTTTCTTTTACTATCATTTAGAGCTTACATTTTTTGGAACATTGAAAAGTGAGACCACAGCCAGTCAATAAGATGCTTTCTCCCCTTTGCCCCATTTTCTTTTCTTTTATGTGCCTTGATTTTCTGCTCTTACTGCAAAAAAAAGATCAATTTAATAATCAGTATTTTTTTGTGAAAATCATTTTAACAAGATTAATTCATTAAAAATATATCTAACATAAGTTTGGGGTCAGTAATATTATTTTTTTAAATCTCATGCTAACAAAGGCTGCGTTTATTTTATAAAAATGTTAAAAGCAGTAATAATGTGAAATAATAATATTACAATTACTCCAGTCTTCAGTGTCACACGATCATTCGGAAATCATTCTAATATACTGATTTTTCATGCTCAAGATACATTTCTCATTACTATTAATCTTGAACATGTTGTTTCTTATTTGTGTAGAAAAGGTTTTGCTTTTTTTCACAATTCTTTGAATAGAAAGTTGTAAATGTATTTACAGTAACTTAATCAATTAAATGTTCGTTCCAAAAAATAAAAATACATTTTACAGACCCCAAATTTTTTAACAGTAGTATACATTTTAAATAAATTAATAAGAAAACATTTTCATGCATATATATATATATGTATATATATATATATATATATATATATATATATGTATGTGTGTGTATATATATATATATATATATATATATATATACACACATATATATATATATATATTTACTGGAAAACAAGACAAAATGCTGATTGCCAAAAAGACTTTGCAGTGCCTGCTTTTCCTGCTAACATGTTACAATAAATGGACTGTTCTAACTGCGGACAAAAGTCAGCACATTGCAGTTAGTTCATACTAGAAATGCTTGCATTTGCTGCCTATAAGCAGTCACTAGAAGACACTATTTGTATGTTTGGTGGATGCTCATTTCTTACTCCTGATTGTCCACGTTGACAGTTTGGGATGGGGAGCGGGTCCAAAGCCTCCTTCACTCCTTTTGTGGACCCACGAGTGTATCAGACCTCCCCCACAGAGGACGATGAGGACAACCCTGCCTCAGGTGATTAATTTACCTCTCATCCCCTTTTCTTTTGAGAAAGTGCCAGTGCTGGTGCCTTTCTCCTCAATAGAAATGCTCAGATGAGGCACTTACTCTGGCATTAACACACTTTTAGTGGAAATGGATACTAATATTTACCCTGCTTAATATGACGATAAACTGCAAATAATAATTTAGACTTTTTGTTTTGTCACACAGCTCATTTTGCAGATGAACACCTCCGGCTGGAGCAGGAACAGGAACAAGCTCGACTAAATGAGGCTCGGAAAATATCTGTTGTTAATGTCAATCCCACCAATATCAGGCCACACAGTGACACACCGGAAATCCGCAAGTACAAGAAGCGTTTCAACTCTGAGATCCTGTGTGCGGCACTATGGGGTGAGTCAAATTGAACTCGAAGTGTCTATTTAAGTGTCTATAGAACTAGAAGTGTCTATTTTGCTTGTGTGGATGTACAAAACTACTTGTTATATGTAAAGCGACCTTGAGCTACGGAAATGCGATATGTCAAAAAAAAAAAAAAAAAGAATACTCTTCAAATGAAAGTACCTTCATAAACTACAAATTGTTTTTATATTATGTCTGTTTGCTGCAGGAGTGAATCTGTTGGTAGGAACAGAAAATGGGCTCATGTTACTAGATCGCAGCGGTCAGGGCAAAGTCTACAATCTGATCAACCGCAGGCGCTTTCAGCAGATGGAAGTTCTGGAGGGTCTCAATGTCCTGGTCACCATATCAGGTGAGTTCTTCATCAGCTCTCTAGTTGTCTGTACAAAGATCTGTTTTATGTTGTTGGTTTTGTTAGATCTGTGTGTTATCTGTTTGTAATGAGTGGTCCATACTTCCTCTTTTTTTCTGTAGGCAAAAAGAATAAACTGAGGGTCTACTATCTGTCATGGCTTAGAAACAGGATACTTCACAATGACCCTGAGGTAGAAAAAAAACAAGGATGGATTACCGTTGGTGACCTAGAGGGATGTGTCCATTATAAAGTCGGTATGTTCTTTCTCTCTAAGTTATTTTTGCCAATTTATAGAACATGAGCAATTAAAGGTGCAATAGGTGATTTTTTTTGTTATGCTGGTTGAAAGTCTCTTCACATCCCCATAGTAATTATGTTAAGTGGTCTACATGTATTTATATATATTCTGTGGAAGACGTAGGACCAAGAAATGTCCGTCCAATCAAAATATTCAGTCTGTATGTGTTGTAGGAATGTTGTTGTCTAGTCGTCGGGTCTGTGTGTGTGTTCATGTGTTCAGGGGGCGTGGCTTTGTACGGCGGTTGCAGGGAGGTTGGGACGTACGCTTTCAATGCTATCAGGCTAAAGTTGGCATTTTCCAAGATGTTCTACTGCACCTTTAAATGCTCATAACTAAAATGATGTGTCAAAATGCTTGTCTTTGCAAGTATTCTCATAAACACTATAGGTCTGAAAGTGAAAGCAAATAGCTGAGAAAGAAAACAAGCATAACAGTATATTGGATCCGGGCAGCTCTTAAAGTGACAGCAGTCTAATATTCCTGCTTCTGTCGTTCATGTTAATCTCACAACAAAAGAAAGAAAATCTCTCACTGCTCTTGACTAAATCAATTTTGCAACTTTAATAAAAATAAATCAATGTTTATTTACACAATACAGAATATGCAGTATTGTTAACATTTGATTATGCAATGTATGTTGAATTTTTATTTATTTGTTCTACTGTAGTTTTTTTTTTGTCCTGTAATTAGTTTCTTATTCTTATTTAATAACTGACTGATTACTTGTCTTTAGTGAGCTTGATTTTTTTTGTTTTGTTATTTTTTTTTATTTAGGCTAGTATTAGCCTGTGTGTGTGCACTTTGGATGGGTTAAATGCAGAGCACGAATTCATGGGTTACCATACTTGGCTGAATGTCATGTCACTTTAGTTTTTGTGATATTGACACTGGTGACAAACATTTCTATGGTATTAAAAAATGTTGATATCATAAAGACCTTATTTAAAGCAAAAATAACTGTGTTCACATGTATTTGTTATTTAACAGTCAAATATGAGAGGATTAAGTTCTTGGTGATTGCATTGAAGAATTCAGTGGAGATTTATGCCTGGGCTCCCAAACCCTACCACAAATTCATGGCATTCAAGGTAAGATACATGTTCGATCCAGTGAGACCGTTTTAAGAAAGAGCATTTGTGTTTTAATTTTAAATGAACTGCATTACTTTATAAGAAAAACAAGTCTTAGAACTTATTTGGCAGGGCAGAGAACAAAATGTGTAAATTAAGTAGTTATTTTAGTACTTGTGACTAGTGCTGTGAGTGTTTCAGAGCAGATTTCTTTGGGAATACTGTATATTGTGCTTTCAGTGTCTGTTCTTTCTCTCCAAAGTCTTTCACAGATCTTCAGCACAAGCCTCTGCTTGTGGACCTGACGGTGGAGGAGGGTCAGCGGTTAAAGGTTATCTATGGCTCCAGCGTTGGTTTTCACGTGATAGATGTCGACTCTGGGAATCCGTACGATATCTACATTCCGTCCCACGTAAGTGACGACAGGCCGAGCGGAGGCAGCTCTCCCCTCCTTACCCTGATCCTAAGGGACTTTAAATAGGACGAGTCCTCTCTGGGGATACTGGAATGCACTGTAGTGTTGATGTCTGCATCACATATGTGCCTTATAATTACATACATTGGCTTATTAAAGTACTTATAATGTATCTTTTTGTGCATTTATCCAAAAAAATCTATATAAGGTGAAATAAATTCTAAAATATACATTACTGGTCAAAAGTTTAGGATAATTACATTTTTTTAATTGTTTTTTAAATGTCTCTTATGCTCAGCAAGGCTGCATGATTTGATTTAAAAAAAAAAAAAAAAAAAAAGGAGGGAAAACGGTATTAAATAATATAAGTTATAATATTTAATAATATTACAAAGTATAAATACTAATACATTTAGTTTTCTATTTAAATATATTTAAAATGTATTTTATTGATGTGGTCTCAAAGCTGAATTTGTAGCAGAATATTACTGTTTTACTGAATTTAAGAGACTTCTTTACAAAAAAAAATAAATAATAATATATATATTATTATTATTATTATTATTATTATTTCAAACTTTTAAACTAGTATGGAAAACTCAAATATGATGCTGCCACAATGACCTGTAATGTTTCTCCCAAGATTTAGCTGCTTTCTTTATGCAATATTTATTTTAAATATAAATAAGAATAAATAAATACATTTAATTAATAATAATAATAATTAATATATATGTGTTAGTAATAAAAACCATTCAAAGTGTTAATTTTGGACCCTGGTTACACAGTTTAGAGCAACACGTATGAATGTTCTGTGTGCAGATGAATGGTTATGAAGTTGACTAAAACAGATTTCATTACGCTGCACGCTACTACCATTATTGTTCTAACATTATCAAGTGTGATAGAAAAGCGTCTCCACTGTTAGAAGAAAACACGCCCCCGATCTCCGACCTTTGACAAACCAAACACATACATGAACCAAAGCAGCCATACCGTTCCGACGCCCCATGCTGGGCCGTTAGCAGGGCGCTCTTGGGTACGGTCGAGCGGAGGGCAGGGGTCTCGATTGTTGCAGCAGTTTCTCGAAGGGAGAAGCACGAGACATGACTGACAGGGCTGCCCGGGGGAGGTGGGGAGAGCATCACTTAGTGGGGAATGTTTTGCACTACGGCTCGTTTTTGTCACCCCAAGGCTCATCTGCGCCCACCCCTCCCTTCCCAGATTCAGGGCAGTGTTACCCCTCACGCCATTGTGGTGCTTCCCAAGACTGACGGCATGGAGATGCTTCTGTGTTATGAAGATGAGGGAGTCTATGTGAACACATACGGCAGAATCACTAAAGACGTGGTGCTCCAGTGGGGAGAGATGCCCACCTCTGTTGGTAGGTTTTGGTTGTTTATTTCACACAAAACGCTCCTGTTCTCCTTCTAGAGCCCTGATGGCGGTCTGTGCGAGAGCAACCGACCGTCCCCGACACCCCTCAGAATCTGAATCGGTCCTCTCACACAAACACGCATGTCTTTGTCCACTCATTGCTCTTCTGTCTTTCCTGTCCCTCACTTAATTAGACGATTAAGCCGCCCCACCCCACCCCGGCCCACCTAGACTAATCCCTGACACAGAGTGAAATGTTTGTCTGTATGTGTAGCACATCTTCTTGTGTACTGTTTTGTTTACCTTGTTAACCCAGTATAAGTCTTTGGTACTCATTTCCTTTCTGAGCAAAAGCCCAAGATTTGAGAGGGCTCCGATTTTGTTTAATATCATCCTTGTGTGAATCTCATTAAAAAAAAAAAAAAAAATGTCTGGGTGATATTTCACTTTAAATTCAGAATAAAAAACATTAAGCCCATTTTAGGACCATGGTTTGCTATTATTATTGGCATATGCAAATGGAAAAATGTCTTTATTTATTTTTTAAATCGGCTTTTCATGAAAAAAATTATTTCTTAGTTCTTCCTCGAGATTTGCACAAAATTAAATATTTTCTAGTCTATATATTTAAATTGACTTTTCGAAAAATTATTAGAGCCTGTTTTAGGACATTATGATATTTTGCTATTATCATTTGCAAAAAAAATGTGTTTAATTGTCATTGAAAAAAATATTGGGCCTATGCTTGGGCCTATGCTTGACTTTTTTATTTGATATAATTTTTTCACTCTTGGTTTTGGGGTGAAATGTAAACCGTTTTCTTGAGTTTTCCTATTCGATTTATTTAAATTGATTTTGGGTGAAGAAAATCATTAGACCCCATTTTTAGGACCCTTAAGATTTTTTTGCATTCTCATATCCTTATGCAAATGGACAGATGTTTAACTATCATTAAAAAAAAAAACATTTCACGATGCAAAAAATCTCGGTCCTAAAATATGCTTGATTTTTCTTCATGCAAAAATTTCTTTTTCAATATTTTCTCTTGATTTTGGGGTGAAATGTGACCTGTTTCCATTAGATTTACCCAAAATTACAATTTTCTATCCAACATATTTAATACATAATTTTACATTTAACCAGGAAAGGGACCACCATCAGTTTGTGTAATTATTGTTGTCTTTTTAGATGTAAATATTGGTGTCTTTCAGCTCTTGCTTTAATACAATAATCACGCATCAGATATTGTGCCATGTGTTAATTAATTTCCAGCTTTAATGTTTGTTTGTATATGTGTTTTCATCTCTCATCCGTGCAGAATGTTAATGTTGTAACTCAGATGTCTTTTGTCGTTTGTTGGCTGATACTGAGGGTTCAGATGTAGACCAGCAGCTGCCCACCCCCTCAGTTCGGAACAAATTAATGTTTCAGCCAAATTATGTTCAACTCTTCAGTGATTCTGCACTCATAACAGTCAAATTCATAACTCATGCATTTTCTACACAAGATATCAGCAGCAAAGGAAGTCAAAACAACCAGATCATCATTATTATCTCTAAATCAGCCACAGGAAGTCCTCGGAGAAAGTTAGTGTAACGTTAGTATCCAAAGAGCTCTGGAATTGGACGCTATAGTTCCTTGTAGAAAATGAAAGCTTAATAAAATATCCATAACCACTGGTATTTAATTTGTGATGCTCAGAAACTGCTGCAATAATGACCTCCTGATGTGGGGTGGCTTTGGCAGGCTTGTTCTCATTGGATCTGGGCTAGTTTGGAGTTGCTGTTGGACGTCAGAAGTCGTTGAGGAACGGGGTGTTCTGATGATGTACTGCATCTTGGTGTCAGCGCTCTCCTGTCACATGTTTTCTTTTGTCTTTTGTATATATTCGCCACCTTCCCCCTCCCCTTCTGCAGCCTACATCCACTCCAACCAGATCATGGGCTGGGGAGAGAAAGCCATTGAGATCCGCTCCGTGGAAACGGGACACCTCGACGGAGTTTTCATGCACAAGCGAGCACAGCGATTGAAGTTCCTTTCGGAGAGAAACGATAAAGTGCGTTACCTCCATGATGCAACTTGCTCATCCATGATCTTACTGTTACTTTTTTTTACTCGTTCTGTTTTTTGGCTAAAATTAATGCTATATGACCCTGGAGCACAAATCCAGTTCTTAAGCTGATAGGGTATATTTGTAGCAACAGCCAAAACAATCACTGAATGGGTCAAATTTATTGATTTTTCTTTTATGCCAAAAATCATTAGCATATTAAGTAAAGATCATGTTCCATTAAGATATTTTATAAATTTCCTACCGTAAATAAATCAAAACCTAATTTCTGATTAGTAATATGTATTGCTAAGAACTTCATTTGGACAACTTCGAAGGTGATTTGTTTTTTTTTTGCACCCTCAGATTCCAGATTTTCAAAGAGTTGTATCTCGGCCAAATACTGTCTGATCCTAATAAACCAAACATCAATGGAAAACTAATTTATTCAGCTTTCAGATGATGCATAAATCTCAATTTCATGAAGTTGACCCTTATGACTGGTTTTGTGGTCCAGGATCATATATTAAAAAATGTATTAACACTTCACTTTTAAATTATGAGAGTTTTTCTATGGGTCAGTGACACTATACACTAGGTTTGTTTGTTGATTTTTTTTTTTTTATAATGTAATTTATGTTGCTATAAATTACATTTACAATGTAGCTATTTATTATTTTATTAATTTCCCTTTTTTTTTTTTTTGGTATCATTAACAATACTAAAGATTTAAGTTTATTAATTTATTTAGCATTGATTTATAATGTATTATTTTATAAAATAATTTTTAATGCTAGAAAGAGATACCTGTCCAGATATGATAATGAAGAAAAACAGCTCATAAAAAAAATATTAGCAAAATGATTGTCAAAATTCATGACACTATTTTTCAAAAAGTGATTTATAGTATATAGTAATATTTCTATTCAGTGTTTCTAAGAAAATTTTTATAAAATATAACAATGTCATAAAAACCTTTTGACCATTTTTGCACTTTCAATACTTAATAAGTTTTTGAAAGTAATGTTTTTTAAATTCTTTTTTCAAACATTTTCTTTTTTTTTACTTTGTTTTTTTTTTATCATGAATGTGTCATTGACCCATGTAGTGGATAACTTACATTTATCAGTGTTTTAGTATCATTGATATACTACTATACTATTACTATTATTTTATCAATAATTTAAATTAGTGATTTAAATGATTTTTGTGTGTTTTTTCCATTTTATTAGTTTTTTTTTTAATACTTTTAATGTATGTTTTTTAGTTATAGTACATCAAGTTAAACTAAATGAAAGTGAGAAATATTGCCTCGGCAACTAGCTGAAATAAAATACCTGAAAATAAGCCTGATTGGAAATTGAATGTAGACAGCTAAGGCAGTAGATTGTAAGAGTTTGGTCCTTTGAATGTGAATAATAGGCAATATAATAATGTCCATTCCTCCATGTGTCGCAGGTGTTCTTTGCCTCAGTCAGATCAGGAGGCAGCAGCCAAGTTTTCTTCATGACCTTGAACAGAAACTCCATGATGAATTGGTAATTCATCCCCGCCCCTCCCTGCATTGTATCTGTGGACCTTTTCTACTTTATTGAAAAGTGTGAAAAAAGGAAAGACAGGAACATCCGGGTGTGCTGGATAATCTGGCAGACGGCAAAAAGACCAAGCCTTGCTGGGACCTTCTCAGAAGAGTCAAAGACAAACCCAAAATCCACACGCCCCCGCCAACAACAATGTAGAAGAACAACCGGTCTGCGTTATTTTGATGGCTCTTTTATTAACATGCGTGGGGTTTTGGGGTTTTTGTCTGTACAAATCTCTATCTAGATTCTTCTGGAGGTGAAGACTGGAAATATGGGGAATAAGACCCACAGAGTAGAGTGAATATTTGTACTGTTAAGACACTTTTCGATAATAATTTGTCACGGTTGCGCTCGAACGTCAGTAAACCTCCCTTGCGGGATGTATCCATTGAGGCTGGTTTGTGTGATCAACCCTTTTTCTTTTTTATGTTTCAGCTTGGAATGCACACAGATATTTGTGTCATGTGGATACCACTCTAACGTCTGATATTTAAGACTTGTATGATACTTTGCCACATTATGTTGGAGCAGACAGACTTCAGGCTGTCCACAGAATGTCTTAAATATGAATTTGCAGAGCTGCTCGGTTTAATTTGTCAAGTCCAAAAGAAATGGATGTTAATGCATATTTCTATAAGGAAATGAAAATTCTACTTTTTGGGATGGAAATTGATGCCTGCTGATATTGACGTATAACGGAACTTTATAATGATTCTGAATATTCATACTGTGCATTCCTAGTTTTATCCCAAAGCTCTATAGTATTCACATTTGGAGCCTGTGGTTTGGCAATGTTTTCCTTGTGCTCAGGGAGATGGTGCTGTCGATCAGACCTTTTACATTCATTTCCATTTTCTTTACAACTTATATTATGGGGGATTTAAAGGGATAGCTCAATTAAAATTGCCATTTCAGAACTGTAAGATTTTTGTTCCTCAGTTCTACATAAAAAGAGAAGTTTATCACTCTTCAACATCATAAAAGTAGTCAATGTGCACTGTATTTCTAGTTTCTGAAGCCATATGATGTTTTGTGTGAGGAACAGGCTCAGAAAAGTTAGTGACAAACAACAGCCTGGACATTGACAAAAATATTTGAAAGACAATAATAAGACAATAAGGCTGTTTTACTGGCCCTATGAGAAAATAAATTTCCATATGGATTGGATTAGACCATTTTTATTTAAGGTCTGCGGAGTCGATTCTTGAACGCTTTATCACCACAGTGCTTAGAAAGAGTCTGAATACTTCAACTGACTGGTAAATACTACAGAGCTTTCTGTTGAAACATAAAAAAATACATTAAGATTCTGTTTAGCGTATCAGTTTCTTTGTAAGAGTGTGTGTTTGTGAATGAATGATGAGATGTAATGCTTTCCACCAATGATACAAAAATAACCATTAACATACCAGCAATCTCAGTTGTTTTAGTATCAGGAGTAACACGTGTCATTAGAATAAGAATGTGCTGCAGTTTTGTATTTTTAAGTTGGTTTTCTCGTGACTTTCAGCAAAGTGCAATAAAGGCCAAGGGAATCAAGCCTGGTGAGTCGATTGCTCACCTCTCCTCATGATGGATCTCCAACTCTTTCCAGAGGGACATTCACTATCACCCTCTGTAAATATCCACTTCCGTTTTGGAAAAAGAGTCCTGCCTCCGAATCGAATGAATTTGAACTGTGAAGTTGTGACAGAAATGTGCGACGCTGTTTGTGGTTCTGTAAGATCCACCACCTTCACGTGAAGCGGTGAACGAAGGGTAGTGTTTTGTGAGTAGAGCTTCCTTTTAGGCTACCTCGTTTCTGTTCACCTGTTGGATCGGTTCAGTTTTCTGTGTGGGTAATGACTATTGATGCCGTAAATCAAACCTTTGTAAGTGAAACAATATAAGGCAATATTCCAGATCGTAGTTTGAAAGGGGGTTATTTATTCTCTGGAGGGAGGATGGGTTGTGTCTTCTTTTAAATGCAGCCAGTAGATCAGTGAATTTTCAACATTATTCCATTATAATAGGTATATTTTCGATTGGCGATGAGGATGTTGTAATTAACAAATGTAAAATAAGGCTATGTTGTCATTCCATGTATATTCAGAGGTGATTTGAGTGTAGAGCGCCAGATAGAAATATTCAGAAATGAAAAAATAATAATAATATTCTTGGTGAAATGTCTTGTGTTACAGCCAAATCTAGTCCACACTTTAAATTAGCCTGATTCTTCAATTCGTGCAACTTTTTGATACCCACGGATGATTTTAATGGAAAATCCTTTTTTTTTTTTTTTCGTCTCTCTAATTATTTACACTTGAAGACATCCTCCGTTTATTTTTACTTTTTCATTTTTCTAGCTTTATTTGTATTTTTTTAATCAAATACTAATGTCATCATCACCATGCCAAGAATTGTAATTTATCAATTAATTTTCTTTCTTTCTTTTTTTTTTTTTTTTTTTGTTAGACCAAGCACACAACTGACATTACTTCCAAATCCAATCCACTTGATAAGTTTTATTAAACTGTTTGCATTTTTAGGATTACACAAACACAAAAAAGCCTCTAACTGCAGAATCGCCAACTTGAAGTCCTTCCAAATGACGTGGCATTTTAATCAAATAGGTGGAATCAAGATATAACAGTCCTTTATATACTTTTATATATTTTCATTACAGTTCTGTAAGGGCAATAGAGTGTGAAATTCACTTAACACAACTAGGAACTTTTGAGACTTCATGTTTTTTGTCCATCAAACTGTGAACTGAGTGAATGTGTGTGGAGGTGTGAAATGCTTATGGGGTCTTCCCATTCATTTCATCAACGGCTATGAGGTTAGTTGATCTCTTCATCTCTCATGCACCACCTTCAGTGGTAGAAAATCTTTCGACGTGTCCTTGACCTCATTTTCTTTCTTAATATGGACATTAATACTGTAAGTACATCCTTTATATTCAGGCCGAGCGGGTTTTGTTGTTTTATTTCTGTATTTCTCTTTTGTTTATGTGTATTAAAATTTTTGATTTATAGCACAACCGAGCATTCTGGATATTGGCTGTTAATTTTACGGTTGTTCCAGTGTGTGATTGGGTGTGTGTGATTTAAACACTTATTTTTAAGCATGTAAATACATCAGTTAAACAAGAAATGCAGGTATTTGACATTACAATGACAAAATGGTGAGGTTTCAAGATTACAAGCCTTCTCTGTTACAGACATTTGAAGCTGAAACTGGGCATATGTTTTGTTCTCAAAATATGCAGGCTGTAGTATTTTATAAATAGATTTTTAAGGCTATTAAACTAGAGTTTTGTTCCAAATGTAGCCTGGACTTTTAAGAGATGGTGATCTCATCTAATCTGTGCCTAGTCCATTTAGTGGGTGTTGCATTTTATTGCTTACAATTTATTACATATTGTAAATCAAACAAACAACACTCAAGTCACTCAAGTCCCCTTTGTGTCACCCACAAAACCCACAAAAAGAGCTGAATCTTCTAAACCGAATATTTTATGGTTATAAATACATTTTTTACAATCCAGTTTTCTTGATATTCTGATCCATTTTATTTATTGTTTTGTACAGTGCTTTAATGCTGGTATCTGTATTTAGAAAGAAGCAGTATTATTGCTGCTGCTTTTTAAAGGGACCGTTTTCTTCAGTTGTATTCTGGATTAGTTTGTTTTAGAGAAATATGAAATCTATATTATGTCAGAGATGCTTTAATATGAGTGCTTTATTTGATTTTTTTTTTGTTTGTTTTCTAATTTGAATGCAGTATTGTTTAGTGCTTTTTCCTTATGAAATAAATTCACCCCTGAAAACTGCGAAAATGTTATACCATAGGGTTGTTTGTGGATCTAGTCTTGTTAATCTAATACTCAGTGTGTTTATGTTTAAAGAGGAAAACCACAGAGAGAAGACTGCATATCAAATGTGATGGCAAAGCAGGTTGGTGGATCAGTCTAGAAAAGCTATAGCAATAATGAGCATTACTGATTTTGTCAGTCTTCATGTTAGACCCTTTTCTACTTTGACTGAAACTCCAGTTTTTGATCTTATTCAGACGGAGTCAAGCGTTTCTGAAAGAGGAGAATGTGAAATGGAAAAATGGAAATTTTAAATTTTGGAAACTCACCCATTGTGTTCACTTGTCACCAAAAACTGACCGTTTCTTTGCTTTTTTTTTCTTTTTTAAGAATAAATTGACACCTCAAACCAGACCGTGTGCTGTTCTTTTTTATTTTATAATAGATTCTGTAATATTATTTTATAATAAGAATTATAAATTAAATTGCATATATGAAATACTAAGTATATTTTCATAATAAGCCATCTATTGTGTTTTGTCTTCTGCAATTTGGACGTTTGTTGCAAGCCTCTAACCTATTGTCAGCCAAAAGATTGTTTTTAAAAAGACGTCTGCAACCAAGCATGCATTTAATTATTAAAAATTAATACTGTGAAACATTATTACAACTTTAATGTGTTCTAATTTAATAGCCTGTATTTTAAGATGTGATTTATTTCTGTTATGGCAAAGCTGTATTACTCCAGTCTTCAGTGTCACATGATCCTTCAGATAACATTTTGCAAGCATGAGCTTAGTTATTCTTCCCTTTTGGTCGGCAGTGCGTGTGTACACACACACATCAAATGACGTTTTAGCCAGCATGCTGACGTTTTAGCAAGCATTTTGCATGCTTGCTAAAATGTCATTTAACGTAAAAGTGGCATCCTAAGCGCTGAGAGGCACTAATCACAAACTACAGGCCCAGTTTATCCTCGCGTCTGCAGAAGAAGAGGAATCCCGCCCACTATACGGATGCCGCATTAAAATTGGCCGCGCTTGCGCGTTGACGTTCCTTTTTTTTCTTGGAAGTAAGTGCTGCATGTAGCGTGTTTGAATTGTGACGAAAGATTACACTGAACTTTTTAAGTGTCGGTGCTGTTTTTAAAAAGCTGTCGGGCTCGAACGCGTGCTTCTTGCCGTTGAACGTAACCGGCTCGTCTTGAGAAAACGCGTTGCGGCGGTTCTTTAAGGAGCGGCTCTCTAGTTCGCAGGCCGCGAGCAAGCACAGCACAGCACGCGCGAGGCCTTTCCCCGCGCGCACTGACTTGACTGAAAAGAGGCACGTGAGAAACTTGGGCTAAAACCGCACAAGATCCGTTTATCCTTTGTTACTTTATAGCTTGCCGGTCGTTGTTCTACTATCTGTGTTTCAAATGTTATTCTGTTATACAGAACGGAAGAACGGGGCGTTAGCCTCTTAGCCGAGTCATTGATCAGCGGCGAAACCACGTTGACGTGCGCCACGCGAATTAGACCCGTTTCGCGCGGCGTACTGTTCGCTTTTTTTGTAAACAGTGACGTGGAATTAACGAGTTCCTTCGCGTAGTATTGTTTTAGTGAGTGTTACTGATTAAAGTGTTATAAATTGCATTGGCATACCATCTGTCCTGATTCGGCGTGGTCTTTGTTTAAACCGAGTGCAAAATAGCGGCTGTTAAGTGTCATTTGACGCTCGTTAGGTATTTAAACGACACATTTTAAAACGTAAACAATTATTAGTTGAGGTTTGATCGAGTTTAGTCGTTAAATTGAATCGGATCAGTTATGTGGTGAAATAAGAGCAGCGTAATGCGGCAGGTTTGGCTGCTAGTGCAAACAAAAATCGATTCAAGTTTTTTTTTTTTTTTCTATTTTTAGGAGTTGTTTAACCTTTTGGAGAGTGGTTTATAGTAAACTAACGTTACATTTTATCTTGCGCTATTAAGTTAGTAAACCTGACTATAGACAAGTCGTACATTGGAAAGTTTGCTCATCCACACGTGACTTGATCATGATGTTCTTATGTGTTTGAGAGCATTCTAAAATAAAAACGTACTAATGTCCAGTTATCTCTTTTAGTGCCCCCTGTTTAGATCCCCATCATGGCAGATCCAGATCTTGATTTCACCAGCGGAGATGCCGGGGCTTCGACCACTTACCCCATGCAGTGCAGCGCCCTGCGCAAGAACGGGTTCGTGGTTCTGAAGGGTCGTCCCTGCAAGATTGTCGAAATGTCCACTTCCAAGACTGGCAAGCATGGTCACGCAAAGGTAATATTTAGATTTCTTTGGCATGGCTGTTTTTAACCTACTTTTGTTTGTTATTAGTGTTAAGTACAATGTTTGTTTACAGGTTCACATGGTTGGAATTGACATTTTCACAAATAAAAAGTATGAAGATATCTGCCCCTCCACCCACAACATGGACGTGCCTAACATCAAAAGAAATGACTACCAGGTGAGATGTGCATGGCTTCGTAAAATTCAAGCTTTATAGGGTGAAAACCACATGTCCTTTCTAATGGGAATTCATGTACTTCATTTACCCTAAAGTTTTCCTGAGCTTTTGTTGTGTGTAATAAAGGCAAACTTTGGTAAACTCTCCAAAACAGTGACTTTGGTTAGTTTTATTCAGGATTTAGATATCATCATGCTTTCTGTTATTGTTCCTGAATGCATTTTATTTTTTGCTTCATTTAATAAGCTAGAAAATTAAATTTGCTGGGGTTAGGTGAAATGTTGTTGTTGTGCATTTGGAGCAATATTAGATTTTTTTTTTTTTTTTTTTTTTTGGCGGCTCTGCATATGTCATTTCATCTTAATTGGTTGTCTGAGAATCTTTTCCACCAGGGCAATAAAATGTATATTTTGGCTTTTCATGATACTTTAGCCTAGATGCTTATTCCATTTCTTTTCCTTTAAATTGTCTTTTGCCCTACTAGCTGGTTGATATCAGTGAGGGATTCCTTTCTCTTATGATGGACAACGGAGACGTGCGTGAAGACCTGCGTGTGCCAGAAGGTGACCTGGGCAAAGAAATTGAAAGCAAATTTGCAGCTAGTGAAGAGATGTTGGTAAGCACACCAGTTTGAATGAATACATTTAGTCCTTTTAGCTGTGGTTTTTTTTTTTTTTTGTCATTGTAGCCCACTCATTGTTTTCTTTGTTTGGCAGGTTACTGTGCTTTCAGCTATGGGCGAAGAATCTGCTGTGGCTGTCAAACCCATGACCAAATAGGAAGAAAGACTGGGCTGCTCAGGCTGCAACATGCTACACTTTAACAAATCTCTTGCATTTGTTTTTTTTTTTTTTTTTTTGGTTTTATTTGGCACCAAAGCTATGGCCTTCACAAACAACCTCAACATTTTTTTGTTGTGATTTGTTCCTTTTTTCTCCTTCCAATACTATGCTGGACTTGTGGGGTCAGTCAGCATTCTCTTGGGTAAGAGGTTTAATACTGTCAGTGTGTTTACCCCCTCAACCTCCCCCTCAAGTTATTACAAATTACATTCCTGAATGTTAAATAATGGGATCCATTTTTGTGTTCTTGAATTTCTTCACCGTAATTAGTGTGCAGGATTTAAGCAAGGTGTTGCGAAGATAGGAAACCCCAACTGACATGGAACTTTTTTTTTTTTCTCCCTCTCTGGGTGCCATACTTTTACTTTTCTCCTTACATGATCTATGCCATGCTGGCACTATAGTTAATTTCTCTCAATTGAAGGCCCCCCTCCTGCCCCAAAGTGAGATGCACACTGGTAGTTGGCACTTCCTTGTACTTGCAGTACTTTTAAAAGTACCTTTTCAAGTAAAAGCGCTATGACAGAGAAATAAACTCCAGCGAAATGTCCTCTTAAATGCCAGTCTCTTATTGTTCAGAAGTGGAAAGGATGTGATGGCCATGTGCGAATACCTCTGTAACGCAATAGCATAGTCATTGATGACCTTAAATAAAGTGTTGAAGCCTGTATTTGTCTCCAGGTAGGCTCCTATCAGTGCTGCCCCAGAATGAACTTGAGGACTAAATCTTTTTTGAGTTCTAATCTTCCTTTGTTCACCCGAGGCCTTTGTCACATGACTGGAGAGAGCAAAAAATAAAAACTTAATAGATTACTATTCCTTTTTTTTTTTTTTTTTTTTTTTTTTTTAGTGACACTTGATCAGGATTAAAACGAGCCCCAGAAGGCTGGTTAAAGGTGTTTTTTCATAGTTACAGCAGATATTCTTCTGGTAAAATTTAACACATTGTATTACAGTCTGGTGAATGAATATCCTACATGTGTAAATTCAGGGGAAAATTACCTAGTCTAACTTGTCTGATCATTCTGGAAAAATCCATCAAATAAGGTGCTCATGTTATTCTAGAAGTAGAAAGTGTCTATTTTGATGCTATGCTTTTGGGTTCCTCACAACCTGCAATGTTTATTTTCTCCAACTAAAAAGGTATATACATTTTATATTACACATGTATAAAAACATTTTCAAACATCTATTGTATGGTTTTAAATGTTAAATAGATTAAAGAATTTAAATAGGCAAAATGACATGAGACATCATTTTAGAAAGTGAGGACAGTAACTAGGAAAGACTGAAAGCTTTGTTGGGTTGGGCTGGGCTGCCAAATCCTCTGCATGGGAGGAGCCAAATGCTCATTTCCCATTTGAGGCCTGGTGCCCAGACAACACTGACTGACCAAAAGTATTGCAATTCAGTACTGGAGACAGACATGTGGCACTGCAGTCTATTCAAACTCAATCTTCATCCACCTACTGGCTCCCACTGAGTGATTTCTCAAAGCCAATGTGAATTATATGTTGAGTAACATCTTAATGTGTATAATTCAAATAAATTAGTTTACAGTTTTGCTGTTGTGTAGCTGAGCAACATTAAAATGAAAATTGTATATACAGAAATCTGTACCTATCAAATTTGTTCAAGAGCAGAAATCTGCCCAATAACTGGCAAGTCAGGTTGTGCCCATGTGCTTCCTGAGGGCTCACTCAATATAGCCTTGTGTCTGCACAATGATGTATGAATGAGTCACGCTTCCTCAGTAGCTAAGCAGAGCCGGGTCTCTCCCTTCTCTATTCAATGTGTGTTCATTTTAATGCTTGAAAAGCCTAGTTGTGGTTTATGTTTTTGTGATTGTTGTTTGCATGTTAAGCCAGCTACATCCATATACAATATTATCTACAGAGCCATGCAGCATATCTATGTTTTCCATACTACAATATGCACAAAATAAAATCATTGTCAAAAGTAATACATAACTTTAAATGCTTGCATATACCTAGTGAAACAGAAATGCTATATGATACAATTGTATTATATTGCAATAATAAATGTTTCATGTATAAATATAACTTCACATTCAAAATGAACAATATTCTCTAATCGGTTCTTTCGATCAGTTCGTTTCGAGAAACTGATTCTATGACGTCAGTCGTCAGACATAATTACGTATTTTCCCTACTGTCTATGAGAAAAGTACGTTTTCATTGTGTCGTTCTGCTGTTTAGCTTACTTTTCTCCCAGTCTGTGAAATCTACATATTATACAAATCGTTTATGTTATGTTTCACTGATTCATTCAAAAGAGCCGACTCATTCAACCGAACGATTCATTCACAAATCGAACGCCGCCGAACTGAAAACATGAATCCTTCCCTACTGGTAGCCAATCAAATGCGAGAAACCTTCGTGAACTCTTACGCGGACCTACGCCACTTCCTCTTTCACGCCAACCTCTCCAAGATGGCACCGGTACGTGTCGACCGGAGACCGGTCTTAATAGTTAAATGCGTTTTATTTTTTGTTTTGTATGATTAAAATATGAAATACATTAAATGTCTATGTCCTGTATTAACCAGAGTTATTTTTTTGCAAAAATGGATCATATTATTAAAACATTAGTTTGACTTTCTAGTGGGAGACACGCGGATGAGCATTTTAGCGTGACAACCATTCAAACGCATTTGGTTCACGATGAGAGAATTATAGTAGTGTGTTACATGAGTTAATTTGTTTTTATAAGATTATTAGTTTATAAACAAGTATGAATTACGAGTGCAGTATTAAACTGAGAAAAATATATTTTAATTTAGTACTTATGTATTTTCTCCTTCTTTTTTTTTTTTTTTAGAAAAGGCAGACTGTTGTGAAAAAGAATAAAAAGGGTGTTTCCTGGAAGTTCACCCTTGATTGTACTCACCCTGTCGAGGATGGGATCCTTGACTCTGCCAACTTTGTAAGTTGTATAAAAAAAACGATGATAGAAACGCATGATTTATGGGCATGGAAAACCTGAAAATGTAATTACATTTCCAGACATGGTATAAAGTCTTTAAAATTTCTGTGCTGAAAAAAAAAAGTTTGTTTGCATTGGCTAGAAAACCAAATTAATGCTTTATTTGTTCTTGTTAAATGATTTAAACATTCAAATTATGTTCCTTTAAATCTATTTGTTTCCGATCCAATTCTGATTTTTATTTTTATAATAACAAAGCGTCCTTTATTGCCTGTTATGATTGATGTCCAGGTAGTTACATCACTAACGCTGTGCCCTAACTAGGGTTCCCTTCCCTAGTTAAATGCCTAGGGTTCTCTTCCCTAGTGGTCATGCTGTTTTATTACTAACAGGAAACCTTTCTGAAAGAGAAGGTGAAGGTTAATGGCAAAACGGGCAACATGGGAAATGTAGTGCAAATTGTGCGTCAGAAGAACAAAATCAGCGTCACATCAGAGAAGCAGTTCTCTAAAAGGTGAGATTCGGTACATCAGCTGACTCGGCAGGCTTATGTCTATTGTTAGTGTTCTTTTTAAAGTCTTTGTATGTGTACTAACAACCCCATGTTCCTCAGGTATCTTAAGTACCTCACAAAGAAGTACCTGAAGAAGAACAACCTGCGAGACTGGCTGAGGGTGGTGGCGTCGGATAAGGAAAGCTACGAGCTGCGCTACTTCCAGATCAGTCAAGATGATGAATCTGATGCTGATGAATGAAAGCTCTGTCTTGAAAAATGTTTGAGTGTATCAAGGTCCTGTATTAGCTGTCACATCTTCAAATGCAGGGCTGCTTGTTTCGATATCTGCTTGTAAATAAAATGATACACAGAAATTGAGTGGCATGTGTTTTCAATGGTAGTAAATGTTTAATGTAGTAGGCTTGATTTATAATCAAGGTGGAACAAGGATAAAAGAGTTCCAAAGGATTCATTAACAGACATGTTGCCAGTGGTGTCTGATAATAGAGATTATATTGTAGGGGTGAAACTAACTATTAATCATTACAGTAGAAGCAATCATTGCAGGAGTGTTATTGCAATATTTAAACAGTTTAGTTGCCTTATAATTTATAATTTTCTTTATAGTTTTTGTCATGAATGTTGAGGGTTTTTTAGGAACTCTGTAAATGTATCTGCATTTAATAATTTCTGAAGAAACCTTTCAGAAGTAAAAGAATACAGAGCTCCTTTGTTTTTTTTCCCCATAATTTAATTGCATCAGAAGATGCAACAACTAACTGTTGCTTTAAGAATTGGGATTACAGAGGCCATTCTCAAATGTAATCGATATGAACGTTTGATTTTTTTATTTGATTTTGAAGAAAGATATGAAAACACTGAAAAAATGGTATGTTGTGTTGCAAGTTGAAAGTGTATTTTAAATGTGATTGATTACACATTTGAACTGTTTAAATTTGTTGTTAAATTAAGGTAAGATATTTTTTTCTGGCTGTTGACAGTATTTTCTGATTTATGGAATGATAAAATGAAATATCCAAAATCCACTTTGTAAAAAATATTTATAGTGATATTTAAATGTTTTCCTGTGGTGTCTTGCCTTTAATATTAAGTTATATAAAAAAATGAATAGCTAAAATGCTATTACTGCCATTGATATTGATCTCCCAAATGTTAACCTTGTTAATTAAATCTCTCATTGATAGCATTACATTTTATCTTTAACAAATTCTTCACCTAAGGTCAAAGGTTAGTGAAAATCTTATCAATAGACCGGTAGAGCAATAGAAACGTCTGGAATTAAATGCATTTGCATTGATATGGTTGACTTTGCTATAAAGACCTTCAGTGTGAAAGGCAGCCAGAGCTAGAGCCTTTATCCTGTTACCAGGATGACATCTAATGCTCTGCACAGAGAAGAAGCTGAAGCAGCACTATGGCCCAGCAATGGGAGGAAACGTATTAGAGAGCGATTTCGTGCAACTTTGGCAGGACTCCTGGAGCTGGAGGTCTTGAGAGTTAGACACAAATTAATGGTGGAGACGGCCCTAGGAAAAACCAAGGTTGATCCTAAAGATTCAATGTCAACAATTATCCAACAGAGACCGCATGATTACTGGGTGGATAAAGACTCATTCAGACTAAAGCTCAAGCGCAGTTTTTCTGAAGAGGCTGTTAATGAAACTAGAAAATCCAAGGGCCTTTTGTCACGTTTCAGTCATTCATCTGAAGACCTGCTTCATCATCAGTGCCTGAGGGAAAGAAGCTGGCATAACCGAGAACTTCATTCGCACATGCAAAGTCAATCCAGGTCAAGCTCAGGTTTTTTGCGACTTTGGAGATGTTTTTACCCCCTCTGACTGTGATGAAACCATCAGCTCTCTCTCCACCTCTTTGGCCTCCTTGAAATACAAGAACACTCTCGGAGATGGAGAATGTTTCGTGGATGAGGAACCTCAGAGGAGCCGACCCATTCTATTACAAGAGCACACAGGAGTTCAATCCCATTTCTCAGATGAGACGATTACTAAAGATGTTTTCCAATCTGTGGCGGATCTGTTTCCAGACTCGCACTGGCCAGATGTTTACGACATACTTCAATCCAAAGTTGTTTTGCAACCCACCTACCGTTCTGATCTTCCAGGTCACCAGGGCATGGAAGTGTATCGCTATCCCAGTCCACTGCATGCTGTGGCCCTGCAAAGTCCACTATATGCACCAAAAAGCCCCCAGAACAACTGGAAAAACAATGGAAGACATTTTTCCGGAAGCACTACAAGCTCTTTACTGAGACCATGCTTGAAGGTTTCAGAACATTCATGTTGTCTTGCAAAATCCACCTATTTATCATCCAACTTACTAAAGAAACATAGCAATTCTTTGGGCAGGAACATGGACGTTGAGAAGCACAGACGTGAGGAGATCATTCTGAAACGAGCCAGAGGTCAATTCCACAGTCATAGCGCTGCACCAAAGATGGAGGAATGACCTCATGGCCAAAGAGAGGCATGTACCGCACCAGCTCCTTGCACAGAAACAAACCATCCTTCTATTCTTTTCAGTCCATGCATCTGCAGAAAACCAGAGAAGATGTGTGTGAAGCTGCAACGAGCACACCAACCACCATGCAAGCTGTGAAAAGACAAAATTTATAAAACATTACCATGAGACAAATACCTGCTTTGACCAACTTGATCATGTGCAAACAAGAGTCTTCAAAGTAATCCAAAGCTTAAAAGTAAGGACATGATGCACAAGAGAAATGGAAAAGACAATGTGACCTGTTCCATGAAGATATTTTGTAAATTTTTGATTAGTAGTATGCTTTGCTAAGAACAACTTTAAAGGCGATTTTCCCAACATTTAAATTTTTTTTTTGGCGCCCTCAGATTTTCAAATAGTTGTATCTCAGCCAAATACTGTCCAATCCTAACAAACCACACATCAATCAATTGAAGCGTAATTATTCATCTTTCAGGTGCTATATAAATCTCAATAATAAAATAAAAAATTAAAACCTTTATGACTGGGTTTGTGGTCCAGGGTCACAAATAATTGCAAATAACTGTTAGTAATTGTTAAAAACTCGTTTATTATCTGTGATCATTCAACGTGATTAAACAGTGCATGTAAAAACATTATCTTCCTCTGTGAATAAATCATATTGTTATGTGGCATGTATGTTATCGTATATTCTCTTTGCGAGAAAGCTCAACTATAGAGGTTAAAATTAGTTACAAAAATAAAGAAAATACATTAAAACACTAGCAAAGTAAGCCTATAATCAAATCACTCTTATTTACAACTATTTACAACGCTTTTTTTTCTCACGTTTAATCTAATAAATGTTAAGTATGAATACATATAAGCATTAAAGTACGTATTTTGTTCTGTAGCCACGGTTCTTAAACGTTTTCAGTTAAGATATAAATTTACATCAGTAACGCTAAGTGTGTCAAGAAATGGAGTTCGTTTGAGGAGGTGAGGAGGTTTCCATTATGATCATTAATATGTGAGTATAGCAAAGCGTTAAAAAAATTACTTAAATATTCCTCATATTGGTCTCAATTGAATTGTTCACCCGAGTGTCTTTAGAATTCCCTTTATCTTCTCGCGTTGTAATCACATGCTCATTCATATTTTTACTTAGCATATCCGTTCATATCCACCAGATGTCAGCAGAGATCTGCAGTTTTGTTTTCAAGTTTAATGTACACACACACACACACACACACATACACACACACACACACCACACATATATATATATATATACACATATATATACATATATATATATATATATATATACTAATCCCTTCTTTGTTTTGCTCAGTCTAACTTCATTTCTAACATAAACCAAACCACATACAGGCGTTTAAAATCTTTTGTCTTTTTCGACAGCTTACAGTACAGTACAGTACAGTACAGTTATGTATGAAAAATATTGTTCCACTGACCTAGCCTAGTTGGCCAAAGTTCAGGTTGTTCTAAAGAAATGCCACGCAAGAGCTATGTCTTCAGAACATTGGGGAAAAAACAATTTGTCTGTTTTCACAGGATTGTGGAATAACAGATACTGCTGTGTGTCAATAAGTCAGAGCGCAGAAGCTGTAAAAATGTCGTCTGACAAGGTTTTTGATATGGGAGTCAAAGGGCATATAAGGAAATATTTGAAAGCAAATATTGCATAGCCAAAACCAATTTTGTAACATATTACAGAGTACTGTTTTTTT